>NW_013933434.1:0-356 GCF_000517525.1 Limulus polyphemus | reverse complement strand
ATGGTTATAAATTCCGTAACTAGAGTTACACCTAAATGTTCATGGAGTAGTTGTACCAAGTAAGGCTAAAGATGAGTATGGTGGTTATAAAATCCACGAATACCTAGAGTTGTTGTACCAAATAACGCTAAAGAGATATGGTGGTTATATATTCGGTAACTAGAGATACACCTAGGTGTTTATGGAGTAGTTGGGTGGTTATATATTCGGTAACTAGAGATACACCTAAGTATTTATGGAGTAGTTGTACCAAGTAAGGCTAAAGATGAGTATGGTTGTTATAAATACTGTAACTAGAGTTACACCTAGGTGTTCGTGGAGTTGTTGTACCAAATAACGCTAAAGATGAGTATGGG
>NW_013933433.1:0-268 GCF_000517525.1 Limulus polyphemus | reverse complement strand
AATCTAATATCTGATATAACACACTAACGATAGCAAAATACACAAATTTGTATCTGATATACACCGCTAACTATAGTAAAAAACACAATTTTTTATATGTTATACACAATTAACGAAAGTACAATACACAAATTCATAACTGATATACACCATTAACTAGAGTACAGTACACAAATTAATATCTGATAAACACCACTAACTATAGAACATACAGAAATTTTGTATCTGATATACAACACTATTTATAGTACAATACACAAGTTAATAT
>NW_013933432.1:0-229 GCF_000517525.1 Limulus polyphemus | reverse complement strand
TTTTGCATGTAAATACGCAAGTATGCAACGAACGTTCATACAAAATTTGGAGATGATCCGTCCAAATGGAACGAAGTACTGGTACAAAACGCAAAACGTTCCATAACTCCTTTAATACAAACAGTAGGAAGGTCTTGTTACCAGAGGGTCCTAAATTGATGATTCTTCACCAAATTTGATATGTAGGTACACTTTAACGTTGCGTAGTAATATGCAGAGTTTTAAATCG
>NW_013933431.1:0-343 GCF_000517525.1 Limulus polyphemus | reverse complement strand
GTGGGCGATATCTAGAGCTTCCGTTTAGTACTATCTTTCATATAGGCGATATCTTCCACCTTTATATTCGCGCGAAGTTTTTACTCTTGACAGTTGGTCCTTTCTATTGAAACGAGTTTCCAGTTCCCCGTTTAGTACTCTATCTTTCATATGGGCGATATCTAGAGCTTCCGTTTAGTATACTCTATCTTTCATGTGGGCGATATCTAGAGCTTCGTTTAGTACCCTATCTTTCATGTGGGCGATATCTTGAGCTTCCGTTTAGTACTCTATCTTTCATGTGGGCGATATCTAGAGCTTCCGTTTAGTACTCTATCTTTCATGTGGGCGATATCTAGAGCTT
>NW_013933430.1:0-218 GCF_000517525.1 Limulus polyphemus | reverse complement strand
TGACAAAATGTGTTGTTACTAGTTTAGTTGTAAGATGAAAACAGTGTGTGGTAGGTGTGTGGTATTACTAGTACAGTTGAAATGTCATGATAAAATGTGTTGTTACTAGTTTAGTTGTAAGATGAAAACATTGTGTGATATTACTAGTGCAGTTGAAATGTGATGATAAAATGTGTTGTTACTAGTTTAGTTGTAAGATGAAAACAGTGTGTGGTATT
>NW_013933429.1:0-213 GCF_000517525.1 Limulus polyphemus | reverse complement strand
CCAACAACAAACTCCTCTGTGTGTGTGTGTGAAATGTAACGAAGAATGTTGGTGCTGTCCAACAACAAACTCCTCTGTGTATGTGTGTGAGATGTAACGTGAAGAATGTTGGTGCTGTCCAACAACAACAAACTCCTCTCTTGTGTGTGAGATGTAACGTGAAGAATGTTGGTGCTGTCCAACAACAACAAACTCCTCTCTCTGTGTGTGAGA
>NW_013933428.1:0-391 GCF_000517525.1 Limulus polyphemus | reverse complement strand
AATCATCAATTTAGGACCCTCTGGTAACAAGAAATCGAAAAACAATCAGTAACCAAAAGCTTCACTGCAGTACACATAAGCTTTCAGAAAAGCCAATAAAAGAGTAACATAAAACGACCACAAAAGTCGCAAAAATGATCATAAAAGGCTAGAATTTTGCATGTTTTTTCAGTAAGGTTCGTTGCGTGCTTGCGAATTTAAGAGTTTTACCTTTCTAGTGTTCGTTTTAAAGGAGTTATGGAAGGTTTTGCGTTTTGTACCAGTACGTCGTTCCATTTGGACAGATCCTCTCGAAAGCATATTACTACGCAACGTTAAATTGTAAATACATACCAAATTTGGTGAAGAATCATCAATTTAGGACCCTCTGGTAACAAGAAATCGAAAAACT
>NW_013933427.1:0-301 GCF_000517525.1 Limulus polyphemus | reverse complement strand
GACCGGGTTTAAGTAGAATAAAGATGTTTGTAAGGAAATGAAAGACCGGGTTTAAATAGAATAAAGATATTTGTAAGGAAATGAAAGACCGGGTTTAAATAGAATAAAGATGTTTGTAAGGAAATGAAAGACCGGGTTTAAATAGAATAAAGATGTTTGTAGGGAAATGAAAGATCAGGTTTAAGTAGAATAAAGATGTTTGTAAGGAAATGAAAGACCGGGTTTAAGTAGAATAAAGATGTTTGTAAGGAAATGAAAGATCAGGTTTAAGTAGAATAAAGATGTTTGTAAGGAAATGAAA
>NW_013933426.1:0-364 GCF_000517525.1 Limulus polyphemus | reverse complement strand
TATGTATTCTTAATGAAAGTACACAGTATCGTTAAATCTTGTGTCTTCTTATTGACAGTACACAGTATCGTTAAATCTTGTGTATTCTTATTCACAGTACACAGTATCGTTAAATCTTGTGTCTTCTTATTGACAGTACACAGTATTGTTAAATCTTGTGTCATTTAAATCTTGTGTCTTCTTATTGACAGTTCACAGTATCGTTAAATCTTGTGTCTTCTTATTGACAGTACACAGTATCGTTAAATCTTGTGTCTCTTTATAGAAGTATTGTTAAATCTTGTGTCTTCTTATGGACAGTGCACAGTATTGTTAAATATTGTGTCTTTTATTGACAGTACACAGTATCGTTAAATCTGGTGTC
>NW_013933425.1:0-288 GCF_000517525.1 Limulus polyphemus | reverse complement strand
CAAGTTTGTGGTCGCTAACAAATGAATGGTCAAGCCTGTGGTCGCTAACTAATGAATGGTCAAGCCTGTGGTCGCAAACTAGTGAATGGTCAAGTTTGTGGTCGCTAACTAATGAATGGTCAAGTTTGTGGTCGCTAACTAATGAATGGTCAAGTTAGTGGTCGCTAACTAATGAATGGTCAAGCCTCTGGTCGCTAACTAGTGAATGGTCATGTTTGTGGTCGCTAACTAGTAAATGGTCAAGCCTGTGGTCGCTAACTAATGAATGGTCAAGTTTGTGGTCGCTAG
>NW_013933424.1:0-247 GCF_000517525.1 Limulus polyphemus | reverse complement strand
GTGTAAGAAAGACTAAAAATACCGCTATCAAAGTCGAAAATATCTAGTCTAATTTTAGGCCTTCTCAGTTATGAAAGTCGACCAAAATCGAGTGGAAGAAAACTAATAACACGTTTTCAAAGTCAAAAATATCTAGTGGAAAACTGACTAAAAGGACCACTATCAATGTCAAGAAAAACTGGAGGAAGGAAGACCAAAAGTCCGTTATAACAGTCTACCAAATATAGTTGGAAACTAACTAAAACGA
>NW_013933423.1:0-219 GCF_000517525.1 Limulus polyphemus | reverse complement strand
CTTTGTATTGAAATATGAAGAAAAACAATTTTTTTCAAAATTTGAGAATAAACATGGGCTATAGCCTGTGGTTTTTGGTGAAAATATGAATTTTTTTGGAAAATGGAAAAAATGGTTTTTTTGACGCAAAATTAATAGAAAAACATTCGATAGTGCTTATTTCGCAATTTTGAGTTTTCCGATATAATGTCTGTATTGATGAAAAACATTATGTCACTA
>NW_013933422.1:0-456 GCF_000517525.1 Limulus polyphemus | reverse complement strand
TGGATATGACTGGCAGGTCTTTTAATAAAGAATAATAGTGGCTGGTAGGTCTTTTAATACTAGGTCTTTTATTATAGATGGATAGTGACTGGTAGGTCTTTTAATACAGATGGATATGACTGACAGGTCTTTAATAAAGATGGATAGTGGCTGGTAGGTCTTTAATACAGATGGATAGTGACTGGTAGCTCTTCAATACAGATGGATAGTGGCTGGTATGTCTGTATAATAAAACACCTACCAGTCACTATCCATCTGTATTTAAAGACATACCAGCCATGGATAGTGACTGATAGATGTTTTTTATAGGAGGATAGTAACTGGTAGGCTCTTTCAATACAGATGGATAGTGGCTGGTATGTCTTTAAATACAGATGGATATTGACTGGTAGGTGTTTTATTATACATGGATAGTGATTGATAGATGTTTTTATAGAAGGATAGTAACTGGTAGGT
>NW_013933421.1:0-398 GCF_000517525.1 Limulus polyphemus | reverse complement strand
ATTTGTAAACACTATATGCCCATGTATATTTCTAGGAAGATATATCCTTGTGATTATTCTACGTCTTGAGGTTTGCAAGATACAACACAAGAGATAAAACACTACTTATTAATAGAGAGTACATCAAAAGTTATACAAATCACGAAATAATGTGATAAACAAGAAGAACACATCATTTTGTCCTTTTATTCGAACATTGTGTAAACCGTCTCAAGAACGATAGGTGTTATGGTGTGTGCACGAGTATTACAAACCCGAGAAGAAAGATTATAATTATACATACATAAGAGAGAGTGAAAAATAGCCTTTAGGATTTTCCAAACAAGAAATTATTTTTCTAGTGTCTTTGAAACATCGAGGCTTATAAGAAGCAAAAGGATATTTCTCTACAGAAACAT
>NW_013933420.1:0-294 GCF_000517525.1 Limulus polyphemus | reverse complement strand
TTCGACGATAATTCAGTACACTCAGTAAGAAAACATAAGATTTAACAATAATGTGTCCTGTCAATAAGAAGACACACGTATTTAACAATACTGTGTACTATCAATAAAAGACACAAGATTTAACGATACTGCACAAGATTTAACGATACTGTGTACTGTCAATAAGAAGACACAAGATTTAACGATACTGTGTACTGTCAATAAGTAGACACTAGATTTAACTATATTGTGTACTTTCAATAAGAAGACACAATATTTAACAATATTGTGTACTGTCAATAAGAAGACACAAGA
>NW_013933419.1:0-226 GCF_000517525.1 Limulus polyphemus | reverse complement strand
GTCAATAAGAATACATAAGATTTAACGATACTGTGTTACTGTCCTTCTTATTATTAAATCTTGTGCGATACTGTGTACTGTCAATAAGAAGACACAAGATATAACAATACTGTGTACTATAAATAAAAAGACCCAAGATTTAACGATACTGTGTACTATCAATAAAAAGACCCAAGATTTAACGATACTGTGTACTATCAATAAAAAGACACAAGATTTAACGATA
>NW_013933418.1:0-206 GCF_000517525.1 Limulus polyphemus | reverse complement strand
ATTTTAAGTAAGGAAATGTTACGGTAATATTATTAAGATACCATTTTAAGTAAGGAAATGTTACGGTAATATTATTAAGATACATTTTAAGTAAGGAAATGTTACGGTAACATTATTAAGATACATTTTAAGTAAGGAAATGTTACGGTAACATTATTAAGATACATTTTAAGTAAGGAAATGTTAAGGTAATATTATTAAGATAC
>NW_013933417.1:0-200 GCF_000517525.1 Limulus polyphemus | reverse complement strand
GTACACAGTATCGTAAATCTTGTGCCTTCTTATTGACAGTACACAGTATCGTTAAATCTTGTGTCTTCTTATTGACAGTACACAGTATCGTTAAATCTTGTGTCTTCTTATCGACAGTACACGGTATTGTTAATCTAGTGTCTTCTTATTGACAGTACACACTACGCGTTAAATCTTATACTGTGTACTGTCAATAAGTG
>NW_013933416.1:0-383 GCF_000517525.1 Limulus polyphemus | reverse complement strand
TCTTTAACCGGAATGTATATACTTCAGCATATTTCTAAAATAATTTCTTTAACCAGAATGTACACTCTCCAGCATATTTATAAAATAATTGACTAAAACCAGAATGTGTAGACTTCAGCATATTTATAAAATAATTTCTTTAACCAGAATGTATACACTCCAGGAATTATTTTATAAATATCAATTATTTTATAAATATGCTGAAGTCTACACATTCTGGTTTTAGTCTCTTTAACCGAATGTATATACTTCAGCATATTTCTAAAATAATTTATTTAACCAGAATGTACACTCTCCAGCATATTTATAAAATAATTGACTAAAACCAGAATGTGTAGACTTCAGCATATTTATAAAATAATTGTCTTTAACCAGAATGTATA
>NW_013933415.1:0-233 GCF_000517525.1 Limulus polyphemus | reverse complement strand
AATATAGATGGCTGTATTAAAAGGCCTACCAGTCACTATCCATCTGTATTAAAAAACCTACGTGTCACTATCCATCTGTATTAAAAGACCTACCAGTCACTATCCATTTATAGTAAAAGACCTACCAGTTACCATCCATCTATATTAAACGACTTACCATCCACTATCCATCTGTGACTGGTAGGTCTTTTAATACAGATGGATAGTGGCTGGTAGGTCTTTCATTATATATG
>NW_013933414.1:0-508 GCF_000517525.1 Limulus polyphemus | reverse complement strand
TAGTCAGTAATGTGGCTCTGAATATTACTGCATAACTAGTCAGTGATGTGGCTCTCATTCTTACCACATAACTAGTTAGTAATGTGGCTTTCAACGGTACCGCGCAAATAGTCAGTAATGTGGCTCTTATCGGTACCGCGTAAATATAAACGGTACCGCGTAAATAGTCAGTAATGTGGCTCTCAATATTACAGCATAACTAGTCAGTAATGTGGCTCTCAACGGTACCGCGTAAATAGTCATTAATGTGGCTCTCAATATTACAGCATAACTAGTCAGTAATGTGGCTCTCATTTTTACCACATAACTTGAGAGCCACTTTACTGACAAGTTATGTGGTAAAAATTAGAGCCACATTACTGACTAGTTATGCTGTAATATTGAGAGCCACATTAATGACTATTTACGCGGTACCGTTGAGACTAGTTATGCAGTAACATTAAGCAGTTATACGGTAACATTGAGAGACACTTTACTAGTAATGTGGCTCTGAATATTACTGCATAAC
>NW_013933413.1:0-358 GCF_000517525.1 Limulus polyphemus | reverse complement strand
AAAAAAATTGGCTTTTCTGAAAGCGTATGTGTACTGCAGTGAAGCTTTTGGTTACTGATTGTCATTTTTGCGACTTTTGTGGTCGTTTTATGTTACTCGTTTTGTCGCAAAAATGATAATAGAAGGCTAGAATTTTGCATGTAAATACGCAAGTATGCAACGAACGTTCATACAAAATTTGGAGATGATCCGTCGGTACAAAACGCAAAACGTTCCATAACTCCTTTAAAACAAACAGTAGGAAGGTAAAACTCTGCATATTACTACGCAACGTTAAAGAGTACCTACATAGGAATTTGGTGAAGAATCATCAATTTAGGACCCTCTGGTAACAAGAAATTAGAAAAAGAATCAGTAA
>NW_013933412.1:0-280 GCF_000517525.1 Limulus polyphemus | reverse complement strand
TTGTGATAAGCAGTGAAGTTAAAACGCTGAGGAAAGATTACCTGAGCGACATCACATTGTGATAAGCAGTGGAGGTTAAAACACTGATGAAAAGTTACCTGAGCGACATCACATTGTGATAAGCTGTGAAAGTTAAAACGCTGAGGAAAGATTACCTGAGCGACATCACATTGCAGTGAAAGTTAAAACGTTGAGGAGAGATTACCTGAGCGACATCACATTGTGATAAGCAGTGAAAGTTAAAATGCTGAGGAAAGATTATCTGAGCGACATCACATTG
>NW_013933411.1:0-371 GCF_000517525.1 Limulus polyphemus | reverse complement strand
TAAGTACTGGTACAAAACGCAAAACCTTCCATAACTCCTTTAAAACAAACAGAGTACACATACGCTTTCAGAAAAGCGAATAAAAAAGTAACATAAAACGACCACAAAAGACGCAAAAATGATAATAGAAGGCTAGAATTTTGCATGTAAATACGCAAGTATGCAACGAACGTTCTTGAAAAAATTTCGAGAAGATTCGTCCAAATGGAACGAACTTTTGTGGTCGTTTTATGTTACTCTTTTATTCGCTTTTCTGAAAGCGTATGTGTACTGCAGGGAAGCTTTTGGTTACTGATTGTTTTTCGATTTCTTGTTACCAGAGGATCCTAAATTGATGATTCTTCACCAAATTTGGTATGAAGGTACACTTT
>NW_013933410.1:0-315 GCF_000517525.1 Limulus polyphemus | reverse complement strand
CAGTAACAAAAAGCTTCAGTGCAGTACACATATGCTTTCAGAAAAGTCAATAAAAGAGTATCATAAAACGACCACAAAAGTTGCAAAAATGATAACAGAAGGCTAGTATTTACCTAGAATTTTGCATGTAAATACGCAAGTATGCAACGAAACGAAAGTATTTAACGAACGTTCATACAAAATTTGGAGATGATCCGTCCAAATGTAATGACGTACTGGTACAAAACGCAAAACCTTCCATAACTCCTTTAAAACAAACAGTAGGAAGGTAAAACTCTGCATATTACTACGCAACGTTAAAGTGTACCTACATAA
>NW_013933409.1:0-300 GCF_000517525.1 Limulus polyphemus | reverse complement strand
TTAAATCTTGTGTCCTCTTCTGTCAATAAGAAGATTCAAGATATAACGATACTGTGTACTGTCAATAAGAAGACACAAGATTTAACAATACTGTGTACTGTCAATAAGAAGACACAAGATATAACAATACTGTGTACTGTCAGTAAGAAAACACAAAATTTAACAATAATGTGTCCTGTCAATCACAGGACATATTATTGATAAATCTTGTGTTTTCTTACTGACAGTACACATTATCGTTGAATATTGTGTCTTCTTATTGACAGTACACAGTATCGTTAAATATTGTGTCTTCTTATT
>NW_013933408.1:0-282 GCF_000517525.1 Limulus polyphemus | reverse complement strand
TTTGTAGCGTTATTTGGTACAACAACTCCACGAATACCTAAGTGTAACTCTAGTTACCGAACTTATAACCACCATACTCATCTTTAGCTTTACTTGGCACAACTACTCCATACTCATCTGGTTACAAATTCGGTAACTAGAGTTACACCTAGGTGTTCGTGGAGTTGTTGTACCAAAAAACGCTAACGATGAGTATATTGGTTATAAATTCGGTAACTAGAGTTACACCTAGGTGTTCGTGGAGTTGGTGTACCAAATAATGCTAAGGTTGAGTATGGTTTG
>NW_013933407.1:0-331 GCF_000517525.1 Limulus polyphemus | reverse complement strand
AAAACAATCAGTAACCAAAGCTTCAAGGCAGTACACAGCTTCACTGCAGTACACATACGCTTTCAGAAAAGCCAATAAAAGAGTAACATAAAACGACCACTAAAGTCGCAAAAATGATAATAGAAGGCTAGAATTTTGCATGTAGATACGCAAGTATGCAACGAACGTTCTTGAAAAAATGTCAAGAAGATCCTTCCAAATGGCTAGAATTTTGCATGTAAATAGTTAGTTGCAACCAGTACGTCGTTCCATTTGGACGGATCATCTCCAAATTTTGTATGAACGTTCGTTTGTGGAGTTATGGAACGTTTTGCGTTTTTTTAAAACAAAG
>NW_013933406.1:0-358 GCF_000517525.1 Limulus polyphemus | reverse complement strand
TGCTATTATAATGTGTGTAACACATTATAATAGCATAACGTGCTTCCAACACACATTATAATAGCATAACGTGCTTCCAGACATGGAAGCACGTTATGCTATTATAATGTGTGTATGGAAGCACGTTATGCTATTATAATGTGCGTGCCTGGAAGCACGTTATGCTATTATAATGTGTGTATGGAAGCACGTTACGTTGTGCTATTATAATGTGTGTATGGAAGCACGTTATGCTATTATAATGCGTGTATGGAAGCACGTTATGCTATTATAATGTGTATGGAAGCACGTTATGCTATTATAATGTGTATATGGAAGCACGTTATGCTATTATAATGTGTGTATGGATGCACGTTGT
>NW_013933405.1:0-604 GCF_000517525.1 Limulus polyphemus | reverse complement strand
GTTTGTGACGACAGACAATGATGAACTGTCCCACGATAACTTGAAGTGTGTGTGTGTTTGTGACGACAGACAATGATGAACTGTCCCACGATAACTTGAAGTGTGTGTGTGTGTTTGTGACGACAGACAATGATGAACTGTCCCACGATAACTTGAAGTGTGTGTTTTGTGATGACCGACAATGGTGAACTGTCCCACGATAACTTGAAGTGTGTGTGTGTGTTTGTGATGACCGACAATGGTGAACTGTCCCACGATAACTTGAAGTGTGTGTATGTGTTTGTGATGACAGACAATGATGAACTGTCCCACTGTTTGTGATGACAGACAATGATGAACTGTCCCACGATAACTTGAAGTGTGTGTGTGTGTGTGATGATACACGATGATGAACTGTCCCACGATAACTTGAAGTGTATGTGTGTGTGATGATACACAATGATGAACTGTTCCACGATAACTTGAAGTGTGTGTGTGTGTGATGACAGACAATGATGAACTGTCCCACGATAACTTGAAGTGTGTGTGTGTTTGTGATGACAGACAATGATGAACTGTCCCACGATAACTTGAAGTGTGTGTGTGTTTGTGTACGACAGACAAT
>NW_013933404.1:0-258 GCF_000517525.1 Limulus polyphemus | reverse complement strand
GGCATCAAAATTCCAAAGGATATCAATTTTGAAAGTCTTACAGAAATTTTGATTACAGATTATAAAATAACTATTGGGAATTTTGATGAAAGGATATCAATTTTCACAGTCTTACATCAAGGGCATCTTTGAATTGAAATATGAGGAAAACTATTTTTTTCAAAATTTTGGTAAAAACATGGGCTATAGCCTTGGGTTTTCGGTTAGGAAAAACTATTTTTTCAAAATTTGGGTAAAAACATGGGCTATAGCCTTGAG
>NW_013933403.1:0-567 GCF_000517525.1 Limulus polyphemus | reverse complement strand
ACAGTACACAGTATCGTTAAATCTTGTTAAGATTTAACTATACTGTGTACTAAGACACAAGATTTAACGATACTGTGTCCTATCAATAAGAAGACAGAAGATTTAACGATACTGTGCACTGTCAATAAGAAGACACAAGATTTAACGATACTGTGTACTGTCAATAAGAAGACACAATATTCAACGATAATGTGTACTGTCAATAAGAAGACACTCCTGTCAATAAGGTTGAACAATAATGTAGTAAGAAAACATAAGAATGTGTACTGTCGACAATATTCGACTATATTAACGATACTGTGTACTGTCAATAAGAAGATCTTGTGTCTTTACTGTCAATAAGGACATAAGATTTAACGATACTGTGCACTTTTAATAAGAAGACACAAGATTTAACTATACTGAGTCTTTGTATAGATAGTACACAGTATTGCTAAATCGTGTGTCTTCTTATTGAGAATACACAGTATTGTTAAATCTTGTGTCTTCTTATTGACAGTACACAGTATAGTTAAATCTTGTTTCTTCTTATTGACAGTACACATTATCGTTGAATATTGTGTCTTC
>NW_013933402.1:0-388 GCF_000517525.1 Limulus polyphemus | reverse complement strand
TCAAGCTTCACTGCAGTACACATACGCTTTCAGAAAAGCCAATAAAAGAGTAACATAAAACGACCACAAAAGTCGCAAAATTTAGGACCCTCTGGTAACAAGAAATCGAAAAACAATCAGAAAACCAAAAGCTTCACTGCAGCACACATACGCTTCAGAAAAGCCATTAAAAGAGTAACATAAAACGACCACAAAAGTCGCGCCAAACATACGCTTTCAGAAAAGTGCTGCAGTGAAGCTTTTGGTTTTCTGATTGTTTTTCGATTTCTAGTTACCAGAGGGTCCTAAATTGATGATTCTTCACCCAATTTGGTATGTAGGTACACTTTAACGTTGCGTAGTAATATGCAGAGTTTTACCTTCCTACTGTTTGTTTTAAAGGAGTTAT
>NW_013933401.1:0-382 GCF_000517525.1 Limulus polyphemus | reverse complement strand
TTGTTAAATCTTGTCTCTTTTTATTGACAGTATACAGTAAGATACTGTGTACTGTCAATAAGAAGACAGAAGATTTAACGATACTGTGTACTGTCAATAAGAAGACACAAGATTTAACGAACAAGATTTAACATACTGTGTACATTCAATAAGAAGACCACAAGATTTACGTGTCAATAAGAAGAGTCCACAATAATGTCACAAGTATAGTAAGAAAAGACAGTACACAGTATCGTTAAATCTTGTGTCTACTTATTGACAGTACACAGTATCGTTAAATCTTGTGTCTTCTTATTGACAGTACACAGTAATGTTAAATCTTGGGTCTTTTTATTGACAGTACACAGTATCGTTAAATCTTGTGTCTTCTTATTGACAGTAC
>NW_013933400.1:0-506 GCF_000517525.1 Limulus polyphemus | reverse complement strand
ACCCATATCAATGTCAACAAAATCTAGTGGAAGGAAAACTAAAAGACCTTTATAACAGTCGACAAAACATAGTTTAAGAAGGATTAAAAATACCATTATGAAAGTCATTAAAATATAGTGTAAGAAAGACTTAAAATACCGTTATCAAAGTCGAAAATACCTATCGATTTTGTCGACTTTCATAACAGTCGTTTAGGCCTTCTTAGACGTGGACGAAAGTTAAAAACACGTTTTAAAAGTAAAAAAAATCTAGTGGAAAACGGACTAAAAGGAACCTTATCAATGTCAACAAATCTGGAGGAAGGAAGACTAAAAGATTTGATATGGGTCCTTTTAGTCAGTTTTCAACTATATTTGGTCGACTGTTATAACGGATTTTGTTGATATTAGTGGAAAGAAAACTAAAAGACCGTTATAACAGTCGACAAAATATAGTTTAAGAAGGATTAAAAATACCATTATGAAAGTCATTAAAATATAGTTTAAGAAAGACTAAAAATACCGCT
>NW_013933399.1:0-292 GCF_000517525.1 Limulus polyphemus | reverse complement strand
AATGAAGAGTGTGGAATGGTTGATAGCATTTTTACAGACAATACATCCAAACTCACACACATATATAAATGAAGAGTGTGGAATGGTTGATAGCTATTTTTACAGACAGTACATCCAAACTCACAAAAACATATATAAATGAAGAGTGTGGAATGGTTGATAGCTATTTTTACAGACAATACATCCAAACTCACACACATATATAAATGAAGAGTGTGGAATGGTTGATAGCTATTTTTACAGACAATACATCTAAACTCAAACATATTTAAATGAAGAGTGTGGAATGGTT
>NW_013933398.1:0-325 GCF_000517525.1 Limulus polyphemus | reverse complement strand
TGACCCTTCAAATATTTACAATAGCCATCCACCGACAGATCCTTCAGATATTTACAATAACCATCCACCGACAGATCCTTCAGATATTTACAATAACCATCCACCGACAGATCCTTCAGATATTTACAATAACCATCCACCGACAGATCCTTCAGATATTTACGTCGGTGGATGCTTATTTGACCCTTCAAATATTTACAATAACCATCCACCGACTGACCCTTCAGATATTTACAATAACCATCCACCGACTGACCCTTCAGATATTTACAATAAGCATCCACCGACTGACCCTTCAGATATTTACAATAAGCATCCACCGACT
>NW_013933397.1:0-319 GCF_000517525.1 Limulus polyphemus | reverse complement strand
ATATATACAAGGATGTTCCACTTGACCATTTACTGGAGTTGTGATATTGAATTGTGGTGAAGTATACAAGGATGTTCCACTTGACCATTTACTAGAGTTGTGATATTGAATTGTCGTGAAGTTATACAACTAGTAAATGGTCAAGTGGAACATCCTATTGTGATATTGAGGTGTTGTGAAGGTATACAAGGATGTTCCATTTGACCATTTACTAGAGTTGTGATATTGAATTGTGGTGAAGGCATACAAGGATGTTCCACTTGACCATTTACTAGAGTTGTGATATTGAGGTGTGGTGAAGGTATACAAGAATGTTCCA
>NW_013933396.1:0-216 GCF_000517525.1 Limulus polyphemus | reverse complement strand
CAATATTCATCCTCTAAACGTGTCTAATACACGTTTAGAGGATTTTAGAGGATGAGCATTGTGGTAGGTTAAATACATTTAGAGAATGAGTATTGTAGTGTTTTAGACACGTTTAGAGGATGAGTATTGTGGTATGTTAGACACGTTTAGAGGATGAGTATTGTGGTGTGTTAGACACGGTTAGAGGATGAGTATTGTGGTGATTTACGTGTCTAA
>NW_013933395.1:0-301 GCF_000517525.1 Limulus polyphemus | reverse complement strand
AGTAATATCAACTGTGTCGTTGAAATTAAACAATGAAGTATTGTTTAAATTCTAGAAATATCAACTGTGTCGTTGCAAATAAACTACGAAAGTACTGTTTAAATTTTAGTAATATCAACTGTGTCGTTGAAATTAAACAATGAAGTATTGTTTAAATTCTAGAAATATCAACTGTGTCGTTGCAAATAAACTACGAAGTACTGTTTAAATTCTAGAAATATCAACTGTGTCGTTGCAAATTAAACTACGAAGTACTGTTTAAATTTTAGAAATATCAACTGTGTCGTTGCAAATAAACAAT
>NW_013933394.1:0-221 GCF_000517525.1 Limulus polyphemus | reverse complement strand
AATTCTGAGCTTAACAAAAACGATCAATCAAACTCAACATGCTGTAAACTTGTTTTTAACATTGTAGTTAATGCTGGCTTCATTTTATTAATATTTCAATAATTGGATGTGTGGTGTTCATTATGTACAGGGTTATAGCTTTGATTAATGGATTTCAGCTATGAAAGTTTTCCAGCTTCACTGACCTCACATTCTATTGAACAGTTGTCTTCCCTCTAGGC
>NW_013933393.1:0-529 GCF_000517525.1 Limulus polyphemus | reverse complement strand
TAACAATGAGAACAAACCAAGTAGTAATATATTGTACCTTAAACAGTAACAATAAAAACAAACCAAGCAGTAATATGTTGTACCTTAAACAGTAACAATAAAAACAAACCAAGAAGTAATATGTTGTACCTTAAACAGTAACAATAAAAACAAACCAAGTAGTGTTTTTATTGTTACTGTTTAAGGTACAACATATCACTACTTGGTTTGTTTTCATTGTTACTGTTTAAGGTACAACATATCACTACTTTGTTTGTTATTGTTACTGTTTAAGGTACAACATATAAGGTAGAACATATTACTACTTGGTTGGAAACAGTAACAACAAAAACAAACCAAGAATATGTGACTACTGTTTAAGGTACTAACAATGAGAACAAACCAAGTAGTAATATATTGTACCTTAAACAGTAACAATAAAAACAAACCAAGCAGTAATATGTTGTACCTTAAACAGTAACAATAAAAACAAACCAAGAAGTAATATGTTGTACCTTAAACAGTAACAATAAAAACAAACCAAGTAGTG
>NW_013933392.1:0-365 GCF_000517525.1 Limulus polyphemus | reverse complement strand
CAAAACCCAGGGAACATCATGGGACGTATGTATGTTTTGTATATTTTAATAATGTTATCAAGTGATGTTCTCTGGGTTTTGTAGTTTATTTATGTGTTTTGGAACTATATTTATCCATGTAGGGCTGGCATATTCTATTATGGGACGTATGTAAGTTTTGTATATTTTAATAATGTTATCAAGGGGCTGGCATATTCTATTATGTCAACACGCATCTTTCAAAACCGTCGCAGATACTTCCTAGTGTTCTTACTATTAATATTCGACCCAAAATTGACGTGGGTCAAACATACAAATAATATATTAACAAAATATGGAAACGTACAAATTATACAAGAAGTCTAACAGGCAAAACCCAGGGAACG
>NW_013933391.1:0-272 GCF_000517525.1 Limulus polyphemus | reverse complement strand
GAATGACATATCGGCACTGGATATAACAGATATAGTGTGAATGACATATCGGCACTGTATATAACAGATATAGTGGGAATGACATATCGGCACTGGATATAACAGATATAGTGTGAATGACATATCGGCACTGAATATAACACATATAGTGTGAATGACATATCGGCACTGTATATAACAGATATAGTGTGAATGACATATCGGTACTGGATATAACAGATATAGTGTGAATGACATATCGGCACTGTATATAACAGATATAGTGGGAATGA
>NW_013933390.1:0-300 GCF_000517525.1 Limulus polyphemus | reverse complement strand
CCTTTGTTTGTAATATTTATTGGTTAATTCTGAAACTTACTCCTTTGTTTGTAATATTTATTGGTTAATTCTGAAACTTACTCCTTTTTGTAATATTTATTGGTTAAATCTGAAACTTACTCCTTTTTGTTTGTAATATTTATTGGTTAATTCTGAAACTTACTCCTTTTTGTTTGTAATATTTATTGGTTAAATCTGAAACTTAATCCTTTTTGTTTGTAATATTCATTGGTTAAATCTGAAACTTACTCCTTTTTGTAATATTTATTGGTTAAATCTGAAACTTACTCCTTTTTGTTT
>NW_013933389.1:0-227 GCF_000517525.1 Limulus polyphemus | reverse complement strand
CTTATTGACAGTACACAGTATCGTTAAATCTGTGTCTTTTTCTGGATAGTACACAGTATTGCTTAAATCGTGTGTCTTCTTATTGAAGTACACAGTATTGTTAAATCTTGTGTCTTCTTATTGACAGTACACAGTATGTTAAATCTTGTGTCTTCTTATTGAGCAACGATAATGTGTACTAATATTGTGTCTTCGTACTGTCAATAAACATTTTTGTTAAATCTTGT
>NW_013933388.1:0-266 GCF_000517525.1 Limulus polyphemus | reverse complement strand
GACTGTTATGAAAGTCGATAAAATCGAGTGGACGAAAACTAAAAACACGTTTTCAAAGTCAAAAAAAGTCTAGTGGAAAACGGACTAAAAGAAACCTTATCAATGTCAACAAAATACTGGAGGAAGGAAGACTAAAAGACCGTTTATAACAGTCGACCTTTTGTCGACTGTTATAAAGGTCTTTTAGTTTTCCTTCCACTAGATTTTGTTGGCATTGATATGGGTCGTTTTAGTCAGTTTTCAACTATATTTATAGTTTAAGAAGG
>NW_013933387.1:0-332 GCF_000517525.1 Limulus polyphemus | reverse complement strand
GGACATGCTCTGTAGTTAATGTTCTTAAAATAAATAATGCTATTTGTTAGCAGAATTTACAAACTAAACTCACAACGGAACAAATAATTCATCCATTTGTATGCCAACAAAGTAAAACAATATATAGATCAACTAAGAGTTGTCAGTATTAAGTGTTGATAGACGACAATATGAAAATATTCAAGTCTTACTTACTTGTGGATGTTTGTTTGTTTGTTATTAAGCACAAAGCTACACAAAGGGGTATCTGTGCTCTGCTCACCACGGGTATCGAAACCCAGATTCTAGCGTTGTAAGTCCGCAGACATACCGCTGTGCCACTGGGGGAGGGA
>NW_013933386.1:0-417 GCF_000517525.1 Limulus polyphemus | reverse complement strand
AATATGTATAAACAGTGGTATTTTGTGTTTAATAATTCTACAGTATGTTTATTATGTATAAGCTGTGGTATTTTGTTTTTAGTAATTCTACAGAATGTTTAATATGTATAAGCTGTGGTATTTAGTGTTTAATAATTCTACAGAATTTAATATGTATAAGCTGTGTTTAATAATTCTACAGTATGTTTAATATGTATAAGCTGTGGTATTTTGTCTGCTTATACATATTAAACATACTGTAGAATTATTAAACGGTATTTTGTGTTTAATAATTCTACAGTATATTTAATATGTATAAGCTGTGGTATTTTGTTTTTAATAATTCTACAGTATGTTTAATATGTATAAGCTGTGGTATTTTGTGTTTAATAATTCTACAGTATGTTTAATATGTATAAGCAGTGGTATTTTGTGTTT
>NW_013933385.1:0-298 GCF_000517525.1 Limulus polyphemus | reverse complement strand
TTCTTATTGACAGTACACAGTATCGTAAATCTTGTCTTCTTATTGACAGTACACAGTATCGTTAAATCTTGTGTCTTCTTATTGACAGGACACATTATTGTTAAATCTTGTGTTTCTTACTGACAGTACACATTATCGTTGAATATTGTGTCTTATTAACAGTACACAGTATCAAGACACTAGATTTAACCTTATAGACAGTACACAGTATCTTTAAATCTTGTGTCTTCTTATTGACAGGACACATTATTGTTAAATCTTGTGTTTTCTTACTGACAGTACACATTATCGTTGAATA
>NW_013933384.1:0-207 GCF_000517525.1 Limulus polyphemus | reverse complement strand
GCCCATTATATTAGATTAACTATACTCATTACTAGGTACATATTTTACAGTTTGCCCATTATATTAAACTAACTATACTCATTACTAGGTACATATCTTATGGTTTGTCCATTATATTAGATTAACTATACTTATTACTAGGATCATATTTTACGGTTTGTTCATATGTACCTTTACAGTTTGTCCATTATATTCAATTAACTATAC
>NW_013933383.1:0-226 GCF_000517525.1 Limulus polyphemus | reverse complement strand
ACATACGCTTTCAGAAAAGCCAATAAAAGAGTAACATAAAACGACTACAAAAGTCGCAAAAAAAAAACGACAACAAAAGTCGCAAAAATGATAATAGAAGGCTAGAATTTTGCATGTAAATACGCAAGTATGCAACGAACGTTCTTGAAAAAATTTCGAGAAGATCCGTCCAAATGGAACGACGTACTGGTTTAAAACGCAAAACCTTCCATAACTCGTTTCAAAC
>NW_013933382.1:0-238 GCF_000517525.1 Limulus polyphemus | reverse complement strand
TCTGTCTATATTCTGGCCTGTGTATCTGTCAGTTTTAAACACATGTAGTAGAGGTTTATCTGTCTATATTATGACCTGTGTATCCGTCAGTTTGAAACACATGTAGTAGAGGTTTATCTGTGTATATTCTGGCCTGTGTATCCGTCAGTTTTAAACACATGTACTAGAGGTTTATCTGTCTATATTCTGGCCTGTGTATCCGTCAGTTTTAAACACATGTAGTAGAGGTTTATCTCTC
>NW_013933381.1:0-375 GCF_000517525.1 Limulus polyphemus | reverse complement strand
TGGACATTAGAATGATTTATCTTGATGTTATTATATAGACTTTAGAATGATTTATTTTGATGTTATTATATGGACTTTAGAGTTATTTATCTTGATGTTATTATATGAACATTAGAATGATTTATCTTGGTGTTATTTTATGGACTTTAGAATGATTTATCTTGGTATAATAACATCAAGATAAATCATTCTAATGTCCATATAATAACACAGACTTTAGAATGATTTATCTTGATGTTATTATATGGACATTAGAATGATTTATCTTGATGTTATTATATGGACATTAGAATGATTTATCTTGATGTTATTATATGGACATTAGAATGATTTATCTTGATGTTATTATATGGACTTTAGAATGATTTATCTTGA
>NW_013933380.1:0-338 GCF_000517525.1 Limulus polyphemus | reverse complement strand
AACACTAACAGTTTATTACCATTAGTGTTACATTAATAAACTGTTAGTGTTACATGGTAATAAACTTCAGTGTTACATGGGGTAATAAACTGTTAGTGTTACATGGTAATAAACTATTAGTGTTACATGGTAATAACCTAATGTAACACAGTGTTACATGGTAATAAACTATTTAATAGTTTATTACCATGTAACACTAACAGTTTATTACGATGTAACACTAATAGTCTATTACCATGTAACACTGATAGTTTATTACAATGTAACATTTATAGTTTATTAACATGTAACACTGATAGTTTATTAACATGTAACTCTGATAGTTTATTACCATGGAA
>NW_013933379.1:0-224 GCF_000517525.1 Limulus polyphemus | reverse complement strand
TTGGGTGGTAACAAGTACCCCCTGTATTATAGAAGTATATAATTCACTTGGGTGGTAACAAGTACCTGTATTATAGAAGTATATAATTCACTTGGGTGGTAACAAGTACCTGTATTATAGAAGTATGTAATTCACTTGGGTGGTAACAAATACCTGTATTATACAAGAATATAATTCACTTGGGTGGTAACAAGTACCTGTATTATAGAAGAATGTAATTCACC
>NW_013933378.1:0-297 GCF_000517525.1 Limulus polyphemus | reverse complement strand
CCTAGACATTCATTCCATAGATTCTGATTGCGCAACCCAGACAATCATTTTTTAGATTCTGAGTGCGCAACCTAGACAACCATTCCTTAGATTTTGAGTGCGCAACCTAGACAACCATTCCTTAGATTCTAAGTGCGCAACCTAGACATCCATTTTTTTAGATTCTGAGTGCGCAACCTAGACAACCATTCCTTAGATTTTGAGTGCGCAACCTAGACAACCATTCCTTAGATTCTAAGTGCGCAACCTAGACATCCATTTTTTAGATTCTGAGTGCGCAACCTAGACAACCATTCC
>NW_013933377.1:0-294 GCF_000517525.1 Limulus polyphemus | reverse complement strand
TTTAACGATACTGTGTACTATCAATAACAAGCCATAAGATTGAACGATACTGTGTACTATCCAAAATCTTGTGGCTTGTTAATTTTGTCTTCTTATTGACAGTACACAGTTTCGTTATTTAACAATACTGTGTACTGTCAATAAGAAGACTCGAGATTTAACAATACTGTGTACTGTCAATAAGAAGACAATAGATTTAACAATACTGTGTACTGTCAATAAGAAGACACGAGATTTAACAATACTGTGTACTATCAATAAAAAGACACAAGTTTTAACAATGCTGTGTACTGT
>NW_013933376.1:0-261 GCF_000517525.1 Limulus polyphemus | reverse complement strand
CACATTATCGTTGAATATTAAGACACAAGATTTAACGATACTGTGTACTGTCAATAAGAAGAAACCAAGATTTAACGATACTCTGTACTGTCAATTAGGTCTTCTTATTGACAGTACACATTATTGTTAAATCTTGTGTTTTCTTACTGACAGTACACAGTATCGTAAAATCTTGTGTCTTCTTATTGACAGTACATAGTATTGTTATATCTTGTGTCTTCTTATTGAAAGTACACAATATCGTGAAATCTTGTGTCTTCT
>NW_013933375.1:0-253 GCF_000517525.1 Limulus polyphemus | reverse complement strand
TCCTATTTCTTTATATAAATCATCTTTATATAAACAAATAGGAGTTTTATGTCATCTTTATATAAACAAATAGGAGTTTTATGTCATCTCTATAAAACTCCTATTTGTTTATGTAAAGATGATATAAAACTCCTGTTTGTTTATGTAAAGATGATATAAAACTCCTGTTTGTTTATATATAAAGATGATATAAACCTCCTGTTTGTTTATATATAAAGATGACATAAACCTCCTGTTTGTTTATATAAAGATG
>NW_013933374.1:0-234 GCF_000517525.1 Limulus polyphemus | reverse complement strand
TTACCTTACAATTTCATTCATCTTGGATAGTAGCTAGTGAATGAATTGTAAGGTAACTACTATCCAAGCTGCTTGTATTACCTTACAATTCATCCAGATAGGATAGTAGATAGTATTACCTTACAATTCATTCAGCTTGGATAGTAGCTAGTGTTACCTTACAATTCATCCAGATGGGATAGTAGCTAGTGCTACCTTACCATTCATTCAGCTTGGATAGTAGCTAGTATTACC
>NW_013933373.1:0-231 GCF_000517525.1 Limulus polyphemus | reverse complement strand
CTAAACGTTTTTTGTTGTTTTTTTTGCCGCGGCCGAGCGGCTCACAGAACGTTTCCGAGTTTGTTGGTTTTTTATTCTTATTTCAAGTACAAACTTTTAGCTCATAGCTCTGTCATCTCTTGACCGATTTGAGATCTAATTATAGTTTCGGACTCAGGAAATCAAACCCTTTCGATTGATGTATTTGACAACGCCCAGGATTTCATAAATTAATTTATTCTAATCCTGCAA
>NW_013933372.1:0-357 GCF_000517525.1 Limulus polyphemus | reverse complement strand
ATATATATTTCAGATATTGATATTGTGTAGCTTTGTGCTTAACTACAACTAAAACGAAACCAAGTATTGTTGTGGGATTTGTTTTCCCTATATATGAAAGTAATGACATTATATTGGTTCCATAACATTTCATTAAATATTTTTGTTATCAGCATTAAAATTATCAGTAACTAATAGCAATCCCTTCGGTATATATATATAACATTTCTATTAAAAATATTATTCAAAGATTTGTCATCGATTTTGGTTTTTACAGTGAACATTAACGATAAGTTGATTGTTTGTTTTTAATTATGCACAAAGCTACACAAGGGCTATCTGTGCTCTGCCCACCACGGGTATCGAAACCCGGTTTCT
>NW_013933371.1:0-229 GCF_000517525.1 Limulus polyphemus | reverse complement strand
CCTAAATTTATCCAGGTCACATAATGGAGTAAATTAAACTGGTAATATAATAAACCTAGATCTATGTTGGTCAAATAATGGAATAGATATAAAATTTTAATATAATAAACCTAGATCTATGCAGGTCATATAATGGAGTATATTAAACTGGTAATATAATAAAAGGTCACATAATGGAGTAAATTAAACTGGTAATATAATAAACCTAGATCTATGCAGGTCATATAAT
>NW_013933370.1:0-265 GCF_000517525.1 Limulus polyphemus | reverse complement strand
AGCTTGCAGTCAACTTGCCATGAGGAGCTGCATCTCATAGCAGCTTGCAGTCAACGTGCCCTGAGGAGATGTATCTCAATGCAGCTTGCAGTCAACGCGCCTTGAGGAGATGCACTTCAGAACAACTTGCAGTCAACATGCCTGGAGGAGATGCACTTCAGAACAACTTGCAGTCAACGTGCCCTGAGGAGATGCACTTCAAAGCAGCTTGCAGTCAACATGCCCTGAGGAGGCGTATCTCAACGCAGCTTGCAGTCAACGTGCC
>NW_013933369.1:0-240 GCF_000517525.1 Limulus polyphemus | reverse complement strand
GTTATTACTGAACATGTACTCATAGAAGAACCCGTTTATTACTGAACATGTACTCATAGAAGAACCCGTTATTACTGAACATGTACTCATAGAAGAACTCGTTATTACTGCCACATGATTACGAGTGTAAAATTATCAGTTGCAAGTGATACATACAATAGATACATGAACTGTACACTTAGCATCTCAAATAATGTGTGTAATCTGAGCTTTTCACCTTTCGTATCCTAATCTATGTAG
>NW_013933368.1:0-378 GCF_000517525.1 Limulus polyphemus | reverse complement strand
ACAGTTTTG
The DNA here is from genome assembly GCF_000517525.1 of Limulus polyphemus. NCBI lineage: Eukaryota > Metazoa > Arthropoda > Merostomata > Xiphosura > Limulidae > Limulus > Limulus polyphemus. Next base: position 369 of record NW_013933368.1, on the reverse strand, counting down.
TACTGTCAATAAGAAGACACAAGATTTAACAACAGTTTTGTTAAATCTTGTGTCTTCTTATTGACAGTACATAGTATTGGTAAATCTTGTGTCTTCTTATTGAAAGTACACAGACAAGATTTAACGATACAAGATTTAACGATACTGTGTACTGTCAATAAGAAGACACAAGATTTAACGATACTGTGTACTTTCTATAAAAAGACTGTCTTTTTATTGACAGTACACAGAATCGTTAAATCTTGTGTCTTCTTATTGAGAGTACTCAGTATCGTTAAATCTTGTGTCTTCTTATTGACAGTACACAGTATCGTTAAATATTGTGTCTTCTTATTGACAGTACACAGTATCGTTAAATCTTGTGTCTTT
>NW_013933367.1:0-270 GCF_000517525.1 Limulus polyphemus | reverse complement strand
GTCAGTTCCTCCTGTTTGTTTAATGGCTGGGTGATTCTTTGATAAGTCAGTTCCTCCTGTTTGTTTAATAGGTGAGTAATTCCTCGATAAGTCAGTTCCTCCTGTTTGTTTAATAGGTGAGTAATTCCTCGATAAGTCAGTTCCTCCTGTTTGTTTAATAGGTGAGTAATTCCTCGATAAGTCAGTGCCTCCTGTTTGTTTAATAGGTGAGTAATTCCTCGATACGTCAGTTCCTCCTGTTTGTTTAATAGGTGAGTAATTCCTCGATAC
>NW_013933366.1:0-330 GCF_000517525.1 Limulus polyphemus | reverse complement strand
ATAAATCTTGTGTCTTCTTATTGACAGTACACAGTATTGTTAAATCTTGTGTCTTTTTATTGACAGTACACGGTATTGCTAAATCGTGTGTCTTCATTAAGATTTAACGATACTGTGTACTGTCAATAAGAAGACACAAGATTTAACAAAACTGTGTACTGTCAATATGTCTTCTTATTGAAAGTACACAGTATCGTTAAATCTTGTGTCTTCTTATTGACAGTACACAGTATCGTTAAATCTTGTGTCTTTTTATTGATAGTACACAGTATAGCTAAATCTTGTGTCTTCTTATTGACAGTACACAGTTTTGTTAAATCTTGTGTCTTC
>NW_013933365.1:0-460 GCF_000517525.1 Limulus polyphemus | reverse complement strand
TACAGGATTTATCAATACTGGGTCCTGTCAGAAAGAAGACACAAGATTTAACAATACTGTGTCCTGTCAATAAGAAGATACAGGATTTATCAATACTGTGTACTGTCAATAAGAAGACACAAGATTTAACAATACTGTGTCCTGTCAATAAGAAGATACAGGATTTATCAATACACTGTCAATAAAAATTTTGTGTCTTTCAGGACACAGTATTGTTGTCTTCTTATTGAACAAGATTTAACAATACTGTGTCCTGTTAATAAGAAGATAAAGGATTTATCAATACTGTGTCCTTTGTAAAAAAGAAGATACAGGATTTATCAATACTGTGTACTGTTAATAAGAAGACACAAGAATTAACGATACATTGTACTATCATAACAAGTCATAACATTTAATGATACTGTGTACTATCAATAACAATCCACAAGATTTAACGATACTGTGTACTGTCAGTAAA
>NW_013933364.1:0-280 GCF_000517525.1 Limulus polyphemus | reverse complement strand
GTCAATAAGAAGACACAAGTTTTAACAAAACTGTGTACTGTCAATAAGAAGACATACGATTTAGCAATACTCTGTACTATCTATAAAAAGACACAAGATTTAAATATACTGTGTACTGTCAATAAGAAGACACAAGATTTAATCAGATTCTGTGTACTTTCAATGCACAAGATTTAACGATACTGTGTACTGTCAATAAGAAGACACAATATTCAACGATAATGTGTACTGTCAGTAAGAAAACACAAGATTTAACAATAATGTGTCCTGTCAATAAGAA
>NW_013933363.1:0-370 GCF_000517525.1 Limulus polyphemus | reverse complement strand
GATACTGTGTAATTCTTATTGACAGGACAGTACACAGTATTGTTAAATCTTGTGTCAATAAGAAGACACAAGGTTTAACGATACTGTGTACTGTCAATAAGAAGACACAAGATTTAACGATACTGTGTACTGTCAATAAGAAGACAGAAGATTTAACGATTCTAAGTACTGTCAATAAGAAGGCACAAGTTAAATGTTGTGTCTACTTATAGACAGTACACAGTATTGTTAAATCTTGTGTCTTCTTATTGACAGTACACAATATTGTTAAATCTTGTGTCTTCTTATTGAAAGTACACAGTATCGTTAAATATTGTGTCTTCTTATTGACAGCACACAGTATAGTTAAATCGTGTCCTGTCAATAAGTT
>NW_013933362.1:0-461 GCF_000517525.1 Limulus polyphemus | reverse complement strand
TAAGAAGACACAAAATTTAACGATACTGTGTATTGTCAATAAGAAGACACAAGATTTAACTATACTGTGTACTGTCAATAAGAAGACACAAGATTTAACGATACTGTGTACTGTCAATAAGAAGAGACAATATTCGACGATAATGAGTACACAGTATCGTTAAATCTTGTGTCTTCTTATTGACAGTACACAGTATCGTTAAATCTTGTGTCTTCTTATTGACGATTTAACGATACTGTGTACTGTCAATAAGAAGACACAAGATTTAACACAGTATCGTTAAATCTTGTGTCTTCTTATTGACAGTTCACGGTATAGTTAAATCTTGTGTCTTCTTATTGACAGTACACATTATCGTTGAATATTGTGTCTTCTTATTGACAGTACACAGTATCGTTAAATCTTGTCTCTTCTTATTGAAAGTACACAGTATTGTACTGTCAATAAGAAGACACAATATT
>NW_013933361.1:0-602 GCF_000517525.1 Limulus polyphemus | reverse complement strand
ATCGTTAAATCTTGTGTCTTCCTATTGACAGTACACAGTATCTTTAAATCTTGTGTCTTCTTATTGACAGGACACATTATTGTTAAATCTTGTGTTTTCCTACTGACAGTACACATTATCGTTGAATATTGTGTCTTCTTATTGACGATACTGTGTACTGTCAATAAGAAAACACAAGATATAACGATACTGTGTACTAAACGATACTGTGTACTGTCAATAAGAAGGCACAAGATTTAACGATACTGTGTACTGTCCACATCTTGTGTCAGTATCGTTAAATCTTGTGTATTCTTATTGACAGTACACAGTATCGTTAAATCTTGTGTCTTCTTATTGACAGTACACAGTATTGTTAAATCTTGGGTCTTTTTATTGGACACAAGATTTAACGTGTCAATAAGAATAAGAAGACACAAGATTTTACGATACTGTGTACTTGACAGTACACATTATTGTTAAATCTTGTGTTTTCTTACTGACAGTACACATTATCGTTGAATATTGTGTCTTCTTATTGACAGTACAGAGTATGTTAATATCTTGTGTCTTTTTATTGAAAGTACACAATATCGTTAAATCTTGTGTCTTCTTATTGAGAG
>NW_013933360.1:0-312 GCF_000517525.1 Limulus polyphemus | reverse complement strand
ACTATAAACATTGTTTGGCATCAAACCACCTACAACATCTCTATGAAGATATTTAGTGACTATAAACATTGTTTGGTATCAAACCACATACAACATCTGTATAAAGATATTTAGTGACTATAAACATTGTTTGGTATCAAACTACCTAAAACGTCTGTATAAAGTAAAACATCTGTAAAAAGATGTTTAGTGACTATAAATATTGTTCGGTATCAAACCACCTACAACATGTGTATAAAGATATTTAGTGACTCTAAACATTGTTTGGTATCAAACTACCTACAACATCTGTAAAAAGATGTTATTGACTAT
>NW_013933359.1:0-820 GCF_000517525.1 Limulus polyphemus | reverse complement strand
AGTTAAACCTAAGTGTTCATGGAGTAATTGTTCCAAGTAAGGCTAAAGATGAGTATGGTGGTTATAAATTCAACACCGAGTTCGTAGAGTTGTTGTACCAAGTAAGGCTAAAGATGAATATGGTGGTTGTAAATTCGGTAACTAGAGTTACACCTAGGTGTTCGCGGAGTTGTTGGAGTATGGGGGTTATGAATTCGGTAACCAGAGGCCTTACTTGGAATAATTACTCCATGAACACTTAGGTTTAAACCATACTCATCTTTAGAACACCTAGGTGTAACTCTAGTTACCGAACTTATAACCACCATACTTATCTTTAGTCTTACTTGGTACAACTACTCCATCAACACTTAGGTGTAACTCTAGTTTCCGATTTTATAACCATGGAGTAGTTGTACCAAGTAAGGCTAAAGATAAATATGGCCTTTTTAGCCTTACCTGGAACAATTACGCGATGACCACTTAGGTTTAACTCTGTTTACCGAATTTATAACCCCCATACTCATCTTTAGCGTTATTTGGTACAACAACTCCACGAACACTTAGGTGTAACTCTAGTTACCGAACTTATATCCAAGTATGGTGGTTATAAATGCTGTAACTAGAGTTACACCTAGGTAACTACTCCATGAACCATCTTTAGCCTTACTTGGTACAAGATGGTGGTTATAAATTCGGTAACTAGAGTTACACCTAGGTATTCGTGGAGTTGTTGTACCAAATAACGCTACAGATAAGTATGGTGGTTACAAATTCGGTAACTAGAGTTACAACTAGGTGTTCGTGGAGTTGTTATACCAAATAACGCTAAAGATGAGTA
>NW_013933358.1:0-255 GCF_000517525.1 Limulus polyphemus | reverse complement strand
GTTCCATAGCACCATAAACTCTGACTAAACCATATAACTAACTGTTCCATAGCACCATAAACCCTGACTAAACCATATAACTATTTGTTCCATTAAATCATATAACTACTTGTTCCATAGCACCATAAACCCTGACTAAACTATATAACTAACTGTTCTATAGCACCATAAACCCTGATTAAACCATATAACTACTTGTTCCATAGCACCATAAACCCTGACTAAACTATATAACTAACTGTTCTATAGCACCAT
>NW_013933357.1:0-224 GCF_000517525.1 Limulus polyphemus | reverse complement strand
TAACACAACCATACCACTCCAACCAGTAAATGTCTTCATTTTAGCCCGTATCAACACAACTACAACTATACTACTCCATCAATAAAGACATTCACTGCTGTGTTGATACGGGCAAACACAACTATACCACCACAACAATAAAGAAATTCACTGCTGTGTTGATACGGGCTAACACAACTATACCACCACAACAATAAAGAAATTCACTGCTGTGTTGATACGGG
>NW_013933356.1:0-223 GCF_000517525.1 Limulus polyphemus | reverse complement strand
CTGTGTACTATCATAACAAGTCATAAGATTTAATGATACTGTGTACTATCAATAACAAGCCATAAAGATTTAACGATTACTGTGTACTAATCAATAACAAAGCACAAGATTTAACGATTATGTGTACTGTCAATAAGAAGACAACAAGATTTAACGATTATGTGTACCGTCAATAAGAAGACACAAGATTTAACAATACTGTGTACTGTCAATAAGAAGACAC
>NW_013933355.1:0-290 GCF_000517525.1 Limulus polyphemus | reverse complement strand
CTACGAGAAGGTGAATACAGCTAAAAAGAAAGATGCCTTCCCTATGTTAAGGATTTATTTTGTTTTGAATGTTCTACCTCTATGAAAATGGTTATAAACATTGGATCATAAGAATAGCTATTGACGGATTTAGAACAAGTAATGTGTCTGATACATCTTGTCGACTAACAGAATGTGGTCTCTCCTTACTACCATGGAACATCATACTCATTTAGTTGGATAACATAATCATACATGGGAAAAACTTGATAATGTTTATGAAAGTTCTGGATTGTTTGAGGAAAGAGAAC
>NW_013933354.1:0-247 GCF_000517525.1 Limulus polyphemus | reverse complement strand
GTGCATCGTATTCTTTGAGCGGATGCAGCGTCTCTTTTCTGTTCATCGAAATAGTCACCACGCCGCAACAATCCGCCGACCACATACACACGGATGCTCCTTTCACATATTTCACCTTAAAGCCGAAACGCCATACAGACGCCCAAAATCCAGAAACTAACCACAACCATGCATAAATACACCCAAAACAGAACCCCAGGAAACTGTAACCCCTAGACTACTCATACCAAGCCCTGCAAGAGCAGAA
>NW_013933353.1:0-291 GCF_000517525.1 Limulus polyphemus | reverse complement strand
AGTACACAGTATTGTTAAATCCAGTGTCTTCTTATTGACAGTACACAGTATCGTTAAATCTTGTGTCTTCTTATTGCACAGTATCGTTAAATCTTGTGTCTTGTGTGTCTTCTTATTCAGAGTACACAGAACACATTATTGTCAAATCTTGTGTTTTGTTACTGACAGTACACATTATCGTCGAATATTGTCTCACTTACTGACAATACACAGTATCGTTAAATCTTGTGTCTTCTTATTGACAGTACACAGTATCGTTAAATCTTGTGTCTTCTTATTGACAGTACACAG
>NW_013933352.1:0-258 GCF_000517525.1 Limulus polyphemus | reverse complement strand
ACTTGATGATGCCACATATCAGTTTATCTATCTATTCGTATTCCACCTGATGAATCACTTTAAAATATCGTCTATAGAACAATATATGCACAACAGAAATTAAATGATGAGATGAAAGTGTCTTATAACAGCGCGTAGAAAGAACAACACTAAAATGGATCTATAAAGAAATTAAATGATGAGATGAAAGTGTCTTATAACAGCGCGTAGAAAGAACAACAATAAAATGGACCTATAATATTATTGATTATTTGCAAA
>NW_013933351.1:0-474 GCF_000517525.1 Limulus polyphemus | reverse complement strand
CAAAATTTGGGGCTATAGCCCATGTTTTTTCCTTTGGTTTTAGGTGAAAATATGAATTTTTTAGGAAAATGGAAAAAAGTGAAATAAGCACTATCGGGTATTTTTCTATTAATTTTGCGTCAAAAAAACGTCGGAAAACACAACATTGAAACATTATAGCATTGACGAAAAACATTATCTCACTATAAATGCTAAAAAAATGAACTTTTGTTAACCTAGAGTAAAAATAATCCAAAAGGTGGAGTTTATATGATAAGAAGACTACATGGTTTTCTATAGTTGAAATTTTGTTTCTATAGTTGGAATTTTGTTTGAATGATGTTATTCTTAAAGAAACTTTCGGATAGTGTCGATTTTACTGTTGTTGTTTTTTTGTCTTCAATTATATTATAAACAAAGAAGAGTCTAATAGTTATTTAATAATCTCTTATGGGATCTCTATTTTGAAAGTCTTACATCAAGGGCATCTTTTTG
>NW_013933350.1:0-434 GCF_000517525.1 Limulus polyphemus | reverse complement strand
ATACACTACATATTTTAATTACCATGTCATAATAAAGAACAGCAAAATATTTACAGAGTGTATGCAATATTTTGCTGTTGTTTATAATGACATGATAATTAAAATATCATGACATGGTAATTAAAATATATAGTGTATCAATATTTTGCTGTTGTTTATCATGACATAATAATTAAAATATACAGTGTATCAATGTTTTGCTGTTGTTTATATTGACATGATAATTAAATATACAGTGTGTATGTGTATCAATATTTTGCTGTTGTTTATACTGTATATTTAATTATCATGTCATCATAAACAACAGCAAAATATTGATACACACTGTATATTTGATTATCATGTCAATATAAACAACAGCAAAATATTGATACACTCTATATATTTAATTACCATGTCATAATAAAGAACAGCAAAATATTCATACACTCTAC
>NW_013933349.1:0-350 GCF_000517525.1 Limulus polyphemus | reverse complement strand
ATACAATGATAATCTTTGGCTGGATTGTTGTAAAGTAATAGCTTTATGCCGAGTACTCAGTATGTTATTGTAAGGTACAGTGCTATTACAAAATTACTTTACTAAATAATAGCACTGTACCTTACAATAACATACTGAGTACTCAGTAAATATTACCATTGTACAGGGCAAAATTACTTTACTAAACCCTGTACAATGGTAATATTTACTGAGTACTCAGTATGTTATTGTAAGGTACAGTGCTATTATTTAGTAAAGTAATTTTGCCCTGTACAATGGTAATATTTACTGAGTACTCAGTATGTTATTGTAAGGTACAGTGCTATTATTTAGTAAAGTAATTTTGCCCC
>NW_013933348.1:0-316 GCF_000517525.1 Limulus polyphemus | reverse complement strand
AATTATAACCCAAATTAAACTATACAATTAATAGTTATGTCTAATGGCAAATATAATTAACATAACTTATAGCTAATTATAACCCAAATTAAACTATACAATTAATAGTTATGTCTAATGGCAAATATAATTAACATAACTTATAGCTAATTATAACCCAAATTAAACTATACAATTAATAGTTATGTCTAATGGCAAATATAATTAACATAACTTATAGCTAATTATAACCCAAATTAAACTATACAATTAATAGTTATGTCTAATGGCAAATATAATTAACATAACTTATAGCTAATTATAACCCAAATTAAAC
>NW_013933347.1:0-231 GCF_000517525.1 Limulus polyphemus | reverse complement strand
ATAACAAAGGATCTATACATTTTGGGGCCTAATTATACAGAAATACATTCATGAACATTTTACAAACAAAAGTCAAGATAACAAAGGATCTATAAATTTTGGAGCCTAATTATACAGAAATACATTCATGAACATTTTACAAACAAAAGTCAGGATAACAAAGGATCTATACATTTTGGAGCCTAATTATACAGAAAAACATTCATGAACATTTTACAAACAAAAGTCAAG
>NW_013933346.1:0-270 GCF_000517525.1 Limulus polyphemus | reverse complement strand
AAAGGAAATCTAAGTTATAAGATCTGTTGGTATTGGATAATGATTTTCTTGTATTCCTTGTGTCTTGAATCATTGTCCAATACTAACAAATCTTATAACTCTGATTTCTTGTATTCCTTTTGTCTTGAATCATTGTCCAAAACGAATACTAAAAGATCTTATTATTCTGATTCCTTGTGTCTTGAATCATTGTACACAATGATTCAAGACACAAGGAATAAAGGAAATCTGAGTTATAAGATCTGTTAGTATTGTATAATGATTCGTATT
>NW_013933345.1:0-366 GCF_000517525.1 Limulus polyphemus | reverse complement strand
AAAACTCTGCATATTACTACGCAACGTTAAAGTGTACCTACATACCAAATTTGGTGAAGAATCATCAATTTAGGACCCTCTAAATTCTTCACCAAATTTGGTACGATTTCTTGTTACCAGAGGGTCCTAAATTGATGATTCTTCACCAAATTTGGTATGTAGGTACACTTTAACGTTGCGTAGTAATATGCAGAGTTTACCCGAAACAATCAGTAACCAAAGACTTCACTGCAGTACACATACGCTTTCAGAAAAGCCAATAAAAGAGTAACATAAAACGACCACAAAGGTCGCAAAAATAGATAATAAAAGGCTAGAATCTTGCATGTAAATTCGCAAGCATGCAACGGACGTTACTGAAGAAAT
>NW_013933344.1:0-272 GCF_000517525.1 Limulus polyphemus | reverse complement strand
TAGGTTTCAGGGTAAGTATAATCCACTGTCTGACTACACAACTCCTGTTTATCTACAAGGTTCCTATCTGATCAAATATGGGTAAGTATACCTACTTCCTGCGTAAGTATACCTACTATTTATCTACACGGTTCCTACTGATCAAATATATTCACTGTCTGTCTACACAACTCCTTCCTGCGTAAGTATACCTACTATTTATCTACATGGTTCCCATCTGATCAAATATGTTCACTGTCTGTCTACACAACTCCTTCCTGGAGTTGTGTAGA
>NW_013933343.1:0-245 GCF_000517525.1 Limulus polyphemus | reverse complement strand
GTCATCGTATTATTCATACAGTTGCAGCAATTCTCCAAAGTTTTCAAAAAACAACAAAAACTAACAGCAACATTCTTTTTTTCCGGTCATCGTATTATTCATACAGTTGCAGCAATTCTCCAAACTTTTCAAAAACAAAAAACTAACAGTAACATTCTTTTTTTCGGTCATCGTATTATTCATACAGTTGCAGCAATTCTCCAAACTTTTCAGTTTCCAGATTACACTGAATATCACCAACTAAA
>NW_013933342.1:0-474 GCF_000517525.1 Limulus polyphemus | reverse complement strand
TACAGTACACTTCATTATTGCTACTTGGCTACAGGATACCAAGTAGCAATAAAGAACTGTACTGTAAATAGAAACCTGTACAACTGTACTGTAAATAGAAACCTGTGCTCTACTATCCCGTGGCCAAGTAGCAATAATGAAGTGTACTGTAAATAGAAACCTGTGCTCTACTATCCTGTGGCCAAGTAGCAATAATTAACTGTATTGTAAATAGAAACCTGTGCTCTACTATCCCGTGGCCAAGTAATTATTGCTACTTGGCCACAGGATAGTAGAGTACAGGTTTCTATTTACAGTACAGTTCCTGTGGCCAAGTAGCAATAATGATTTACAATACAGTTAATTATTGCTACTTGGCCACAGGATAGTAGAGCACAGGTTTCTATTTACAGTACACTTCATTATTGCTACTTGGCTACAGGATAGTAGAGCACAGGTTTCTATTTACAGTACAGTTCACTACTGCTACTTGGT
>NW_013933341.1:0-483 GCF_000517525.1 Limulus polyphemus | reverse complement strand
TGTAAACTGTCAAAAAACTTATTGACAGGACACAGTATTGTTAAATCTTGTGTCTTCAAGATACAGGATTTAACAATACTGTGTCCTGTCAATAAGAAGATACAGGATTTATCAATACTGTGTCCTGTCAATAAGAAGATACAGGATTTATCAACTCTGTGTACTGTCAATTAGAAGACACAAGATTTAACAATACTGTGTCCTGTCAATAAGAAGATACATCTTCTTATTGACAGGACACAATATTGTTAAATCCTACAGGATTTATCAGTACTGTGTCCTGTCAATAAGAAGATACAGGATTTATCAATACTGTGTACTGTCAATAAGAAGACACCAGTATTGTTAAATCTTATCTCTTCTTATTGACAATACACAGTATCGTTAAATCTTGTGTCTTCTTATTGACAGTACACAGTATTGATAAATCCTTTATTTTCTTATTGACAGGATACAATATTGTTATATTTTTGTCCTGTCAAT
>NW_013933340.1:0-377 GCF_000517525.1 Limulus polyphemus | reverse complement strand
AAATTCAAAAAACAAACTAAACTATCTTCACCTGGCTACCCATTATTGAGGCAGTATCCTTCCAGCACGGGAATGCCGAATACAACTATCATTTTTTAAATGTTAGTTTTGTTCAAAACGTAGAAATGTAACGTGTTAAATAAAATAATTTAGAAATACGGGAATAAGAAGAAAAACAAAAGATATTTGAAAACACCGAAAAATGCTATTTCGAACAAAATTCAGCCCAAAGTGTACTTTTCTCTAGTTAGAGACAACAAAGACAATGAGATTAAAAATAATAGTGTTATGCGCTAGATGACGGTTCTTTGAAATGCCATGTAGTATTTGATGTCTTTGATTAACCAAGTCAGAATTCATTTTAGATTATTTTGTTA
>NW_013933339.1:0-502 GCF_000517525.1 Limulus polyphemus | reverse complement strand
AATATAAACATACACAGTATTTACCTCACTCTAGGACCAATATAAACATAGAAGTCCTAGAGTGAGGTAAATACTGATACTGTCTATGTTTATATTAGTCCTAGAGTGAGATAAATACTGTCTATGTTTATATTATATTAGTTCTAGAGTGAGATAACCTAGAGTGAGGTAAATACTGTCTATGTTTTAAATACTGTCTATGTTTATATTAGTACTCACTCTAGGACTAAATGTTTATAGTCCTAGAGTGAGATAAATACTGTCTATGTGTATATTGGTCCTAGAGTGGGATAAATACTGTCTATGTTTATATTAGACAGTATTTATCTCACTCTAGGACTAATATAAACATAGACAGTAGTTATCTCACTCTAGGACCAATATAAACATAGACAGTATTTATCTTACTATAGGACTAATATAAACATAGACAGTATTTATCTCACTCTAGGACTAATATAAACATAGACAGTATTTATCTTACTCTAGAACTAATAAAAAT
>NW_013933338.1:0-279 GCF_000517525.1 Limulus polyphemus | reverse complement strand
GTTTGTCACAGGAGGTTCTTATGTTTCAGAAGTTTGTCGCAGGAAGTTCTTGTCTGTCAGAAGTCACAGGAAGATTTTTGTTTTTCAGGAGTTTGTCACAGGAGGTTCTTATGTTTCAGAAGTTTGTCATAGGAGGTTTTTGTTTTTCAGAAGTTTGTCACAGGAGGTTCTTATGTTTCAGAAGTTTGTCGCAGGAAGTTCTTGTCTGTCAGAAGTCACAGGAAGATTTTGTTTTTCAGGAGTTTGTCACAGGAGGTTCTTATGTTTCAGAAGTTTGTC
>NW_013933337.1:0-218 GCF_000517525.1 Limulus polyphemus | reverse complement strand
AGTTTAAAAACAAAGACATACCAAAAACAACATGATGGCTATGATAATGATACAGTTTAAAAACAAAGACATACCAAAAAACAACATGATGGCTATGATAATGATACAGTTTAAAAACAAAGACATACCAAAAAACAACATGATGGCTATGATAATGATACAGTTTAAAAACAAAGACATACCATAAAACAACATGATGTAAGAATCAACATGATTTG
>NW_013933336.1:0-325 GCF_000517525.1 Limulus polyphemus | reverse complement strand
TAACACTAAATTTGTTAATAACAATGAAATAAGGTTATAATCTGTATGTGTTATCTCCTCTAACACTACATTTGTTAATAACAATGAAATAAGGTTATAATCTGTAATTGTTATTAACAAATGTAGTGTTAGAGGAGATAACACATTATAACCTTATTTCATCTGTATGTGTTATCTCCTCTAACACTACATTTGTTAATAACAATGAAATAAGGTTATGATTTGTATGTGTTATCTCCTCTAACACTACATTTGTTAATAACAATGAAATAAGGTTATAATCTGTTTGTGTTATCTCCTCTAACACTACATTTGTTAATAACAA
>NW_013933335.1:0-268 GCF_000517525.1 Limulus polyphemus | reverse complement strand
CTAAAGACAGATAGAACTGAATAAAGAACACACATTCCTTTAAAGACAGATAGAAATGACTAAAGTCACACACATTCCTTTTAAGAAAGTTAGAAATGAATAAAGACACATATTCCTTTAAAGAAAGCTATAACTGAATAAAGACACACATTCCTTTAAAGACAGTAAGAACTGAATAAAGACACACATTCCTTAGAACTGAATAAAGACACACATTCCTTTAAAGACAGTTAGAACTGAATAAAGACACACATTCCTTTAAAGACAG
>NW_013933334.1:0-461 GCF_000517525.1 Limulus polyphemus | reverse complement strand
CTTCGATTTTACTGTGGTGTTTTTTGTCTTCAGTTATATCGTAAACAAAGAATAGCTTTAAAATTAAGATTATTCAAACGAATTCCGAATATATAAAGGCCGTGACGTCTTCTTATAAAATAAACACCAACCTTTCGATTATTTTTACTCTGGGTTAGGCAAAGTCCGAATATATATAAAGGCCGTGACGTCTTCTTATAAAATAAACACCAACATTTCGATTATTTTTACTCTGGGTTAGGCAAAGTTCAATTTTAGCTTTTCACTGGATATAATATTTTTTTTAATGCTACTTAAAACGTCGGAAACACAAAATTCAGGCCACTATCCGATATTTTTCTATTAATTTTGAATAAAAAATGCACTTTTTTCCATTTTCCAAAAAAATTCATATTTTCACTGAAACGCCAAGGCTATAGCCCATGTTTTAGCTCAAATTTTGAAAAAAATTGTTTTTCCTC
>NW_013933333.1:0-222 GCF_000517525.1 Limulus polyphemus | reverse complement strand
CACTTGCTTTTAGAAAATCAATCATTGGCTTCCCAGAGCAGGAGAAAGATCAAGATTTCTTTAATATCGATACCTGGTTCCACTTCATCATCATCAACTCTTTCAGTAGGCTTGACTTCAGCTTGATGACACCTAATTAGTTCAACCTCTCTCTTAACAGTTACCGGAACTTGGCCTTTGTTGTTCCCAAACGTCATTTTATCAAAATCAATTACAAACTTT
>NW_013933332.1:0-412 GCF_000517525.1 Limulus polyphemus | reverse complement strand
GATTTAATTATCCAAGGGTTTTCAACATCCCTCTATAAAACACCGTTGTCTAAAACACCGTTGTCTGAGGATAAATATTGATATAGTAAAGAAATGTAGAGTTCCTTTATAAACACACTATTGCTAGAGAACGCTGGAAAGTTGTTTCTCTGTGGAAATACAGAGTTCCTTTATAAACACACTCTTGCTAGAGAACGCTGGATAATTGTACCTCAGTGCACACACACACAGATATGCGAGTATGTCGGAGGTAGGAACACTAGTATACGTGTGTCACTTAATTGGAAAATTTCTTCAATCAATTGGCCCTCTGAAAACTTTTCCAAAGATATACAAATCACTATCGACGATTTGGTCTTCTTCCATTTCTCTCATTTTTATCATTTTCCGGAACTCCCGTTTTTTCCTTTCG
>NW_013933331.1:0-282 GCF_000517525.1 Limulus polyphemus | reverse complement strand
AAGTCTTCTTATTGACAGTACACAGTATTGTTAAATCTTGTGTCTTTTACATTATTGTCGAATAGTGTCTTATTGTTAAATCTTGTGTTTTCTTACTGACAGTACGTGTCTTCTTATTGACAGTACACAGTATCGTTAAATCTTCTGTCTTCTTATTGACAGGACACAAACATTTAACGATACTGTGTACTGTCAATAAGAAGACACAATATTTAACGATACTGTTTACTGTCAATAAGAAGACACAAGATTTAACGATACTGTGTACTTTCAATAAGAAGT
>NW_013933330.1:0-347 GCF_000517525.1 Limulus polyphemus | reverse complement strand
GAAATAAAAGTGGTTACAGAAGACTGAAGAACACTAGGTAGAAGACAGGAAATAGAAGTAATTACAGAAGACTGAAGAACACTAGGTAGAAGACAGGAAATAGAAGTGGTTACAGAAGACTGGTGTCTTCTACCTAGTGTTCTTCAGTCTTCTGTGACCACTTCTATTTCCTGTCTTCTACCTAGTGTTCTTGGAAATAGAAGTGGTCACAGAAGACTGAAGAACACTAGGTAGAAGACAGGAAATAGAAGTAGTTACAGAAGACTAAAGAACACTAGGTAGAAGACAGGAAATAGAAGTAGTTACAGAAGACTGAAGAACACTAGGTAGAAGACAAGAAATAGAAG
>NW_013933329.1:0-448 GCF_000517525.1 Limulus polyphemus | reverse complement strand
TGCTTACACACACACATGTACAACAAACAACAGAAACACAAACATGGATACAGAAATACACACACACATGTACAACAAACAAACAGAAACCACAATAGATGCTTACACACACACATGTACAACAAACAACAGAAACACAAACATGGATACAGAAATACACACACATGTACAACAAACAAACAGAAACCACAATAGATGCTTACACACAACATGTACAACAAACAAACAGAAACCACTGTAAGCATCTATTCACACACATGTACAACAAACAAACAGAAACCACAAACATGGATACAGAAATACACACACATGTACAACAAACAAACAGAAACCACAATAGATGCTTACACACACACATGTACAACAAACAACAGAAACACAAACATGGATACAGAAATACACACACACATGTACAACAAACAAACAGAAACCACAATAGATGCTTACA
>NW_013933328.1:0-298 GCF_000517525.1 Limulus polyphemus | reverse complement strand
TCTATTTAAGGTATTTATAACCACCATACTTATTTTGCACCAAATAACGCTAAAGATGTGTATTGTGTTATAAATTCGGTAACTAGAGTTAAACCTAAGTGTTCCTAGAGTAGTTGTACCAAGTAAGGCTAAAGCAACTCCACGAACACCTAGGTGTAACTCTAGTTACCGAATTTATAACCACCATACTCATCGTTAGCGTTATTTGGTACAACTACTCCACGAACACCTTCGTGTAACTCTAGTAATCGAATACGTAACCAACATACTCATCTTTAGCGTTATTTGGTACAACAAC
>NW_013933327.1:0-214 GCF_000517525.1 Limulus polyphemus | reverse complement strand
ACTGTGTACTGTCAATAAGAAGACACAAGATTTAACGATATTGTGTACTTTCAATAAGAAGACATAAGATATAACAATACTATGTACTGTCAATAAGAAGACACAAGATTCAATGATAATGTGTACTGTCAGTAAGAAAACATAAGATTTAACAATAATATGTCCTGTCAATAAGAAGAAAATCTTCTGAACGATACTGTGTACTGTCAATAAT
>NW_013933326.1:0-244 GCF_000517525.1 Limulus polyphemus | reverse complement strand
CAATACTGTGTCTTCTTATTGACAGTTTGACAGTCCACAGTATAGTTAAATCTTGGGTTAAGAAGACACAAGATTTAACAACAAGATTTAAAGATACTGTGTACTGTCAATAAGAAGACAAAATATTTAACAATACTGTGTCTTTCAATAAGAAGACACAAGATTTAACAATACTGTGTACTGTCAATAAGAAGACACAAGATTTAACGATACTGTGTACTGTCAATAAGAAGACACACGATTT
>NW_013933325.1:0-286 GCF_000517525.1 Limulus polyphemus | reverse complement strand
TGTCGATAAGAAGACACAAGATTTAACGATACTGTGTACTGTCAATAAGAAGACACAAGATTTAACGATACTGTGTACTGTCAATAAGAAGACACAAGATTTAACGATAGTGTGTACTGTCAATAAGAAGACACTAGATTTAACAATACTGTGTACTCTCAATGTACACAGTATCGTTAAATCTTGTGTCTTCTTTGTCAATAAGCAGTACACAGTATCGTTAAATCTTGTGTCTTGAAATAAGAAGACACAATATATAACGATACTGTTTACTGTAAATTAGGAG
>NW_013933324.1:0-258 GCF_000517525.1 Limulus polyphemus | reverse complement strand
TAATTACATGTTGTTCTAATAACTACTATTAACTAAATGTTGGTCTAATAACTACTATTAACTACATGTTGGTCTAATAACTATTATTAACTACATGTTATTCTAATAACTATTATTAACTAAATGTTAATAATAGTTATTAGACCAACATTTAGTTAATAGTAGTTATTAGACCAACATGTAGTTAATAATAGTTATTAGACCAACTACATTGTTGTTGTAATAACTATTATTAACTAAATGGTAGTCTAATAACTA
>NW_013933323.1:0-577 GCF_000517525.1 Limulus polyphemus | reverse complement strand
CAGTAAGAAGACACAAGATTTAACGATAATGTATACTGTCAGTAAGAAAACACACACAGAATCGTTAAATCTTGTGTCTTCTTATTGACAGGACACATTATTGTTAAATCTTCAGTACACAGTATTGTTAAATCTTGTGTCTTTTTATTGACAGTACACAGTATCGTTAAATCTTGTGCATTCTTATTGACAAATTAATAAGAAGACACAAGATTTAACGATACTGTGTTCTGTCATAAAAAGACACAAGATTTATAAATACTGTGTACTATCAAGAAGAACACAAACGATTTAACGATACTGTGTACTGTCAATAAGAAGTGTCTTTTTATTGACAGTACACAGTATCGTTGAATCTTGTGTCTTCTTATTGACAGTACAGAGTATCGTTAAATCTTGTGTCAAGATTTAACAATACTGTGTCAGTTTCTTATTGACTTGTGTCATTTAACGATACTGCAGTACACCTTCTTATTGAACACAAGCTTTTTATTGACAGTACACAGTATCGTTAAATTATCGTTAAATCTTGTGTTGTGTACTGTCAATAAGAAGACACAGATTTAACAATACTGTG
>NW_013933322.1:0-518 GCF_000517525.1 Limulus polyphemus | reverse complement strand
GCTGATGTAGAAAACAAAATTATTCACCCGCATCTGTAAGTGATAGAAAGTAGGCCTATAACCCCAGAACTCCGTGTTTTTCTGTCTTTTTATCACTTTGAGAGAAATGGAATAAGACCAAATCGTCCTTCAATCAATTGGCCCTCTGAAAACTTTTCCAAAGATATACAAATCACTATTAAATTTTCCAATTAAGTGACACACGTATACGAGTGTTCCTACCTTCGACATACTCGCATAGCTGTGTGTGTATGCACAGAGATACGAGAACGCTGGAAAGTTCACCGTTGTCTGAGGAGAAAAATTGATATAGTAACGAAATATAGAGTTCCTTTATAAACACACTATTGCTATTTCATAGAGGGATGTTGAAAACCCTTGACAATTAATTAATTAAATCGTCATCGTTCATACCACGTTGAAAAAAAACCGGTTCTCGTTCGATCCCCGAAGTTAAGCAAAGTCGGGCCCGATTAGTACTTGGGAGGGTGACTGCCTGGGAATACCGGGTGATGATG
>NW_013933321.1:0-263 GCF_000517525.1 Limulus polyphemus | reverse complement strand
TACCATGACTATCACAAAACTTTCTAAGTAAGGATGCCACGACTAGTTTAAGGATGTTCTGTGAAGTAAAGATGCTCTGTGATAGTCGTGGTTTCTAAAGAAACCATGACTGTCACAGAACATCCTTACTTAGAAACCATGACTATCACAGAACATCCTTACTTAGAAACCACGACTATCACAGAACATCCTTACTTAGAAACCATGACTATCACAGAACATCCTTACTTAGAAACCATGACTATCACAGAGCATCTTTACTT
>NW_013933320.1:0-201 GCF_000517525.1 Limulus polyphemus | reverse complement strand
TGGTGACTGGTATTTCTGTAAACTGTTCTAGTCCAGTATGGTGGTTTACAGAAATACCAGCTGATCTAGTCCAGTATGGTGGTTTACAGAAATACTAGCTGTTCTAGTCCAGTATGGTGGTTTATAGAAATACAGGCTGTTTTAGTCCAGTATAGTTGTTTACAGAAATACAAGCTGTTCTAGTCCAGTATAGTTGTTTAC
>NW_013933319.1:0-355 GCF_000517525.1 Limulus polyphemus | reverse complement strand
ATAGATGTTTATATCTCTCTTAATGGCCATTTAGCTTATACTTCACATAAAACAGTTCAAGTTGAATACATAAGTACCAGTAAAGAACATTTTCAAACAAATTTCTCACTTACCCTTATACAGCCACTTTAACATTTTCTGACAGTAACTGTTCATAATTTTGCTAATGGAAATGTGAAATTAGGCCTACAAGTGAACGTGACTTTAATAAACATTTATTGCAGAAAAACATTGATTAGTTGTTATGTGCATCAGATATTGCACTGTCTTAATCAAGTAATTCAAAGGTGCCCGTCCAAGGATAGAACACATTACAACGATGTGTTTTGTAAATAAACTCTTCAACACAAACATT
>NW_013933318.1:0-210 GCF_000517525.1 Limulus polyphemus | reverse complement strand
TTTCTTACTGACAGTACACATTATCGTCGAATATTGTGTCTTCTTATTGACAGGAGACATGTTTTTAAATATTCTGTTTTCTTACTGACAGTACACATTATCGTCGAACATTGTCTCTTCTTATTGACAGTACACAGTATCGTTAAATCTTGTGTCTTCCCTATCAATAAACACATTATTGAAACAAGATTTGTTTTCTTACTGACAGTG
>NW_013933317.1:0-344 GCF_000517525.1 Limulus polyphemus | reverse complement strand
ACCATCAGACTAATCATGCTACTGTTTCATTATCAGAGTAGTTGTGTTGTTAATTTTATACCAGCAGCTTAGTGGTGGTGTATTACACCATCAGACTAATCGTGCTACTGTTTCATTATCAGAGTAGTTGTGTTGTTAATTTTATACCAGCAGCTTAGTGGTGGTGTATTACACCATCAGACTAACCGTGCTACTGTTTCATTACCAGAGTAGTTGTGTTGTAAATTTTATACCAGCAGCTTAGTGGTGGTGTATTACACCATCAGAATAATCGTGCTACTGTTTCATTATCAGAGTAGTTTTGTTGTTAATTTTATACTAGCAACTTAGTGGTGGTGTATTAC
>NW_013933316.1:0-209 GCF_000517525.1 Limulus polyphemus | reverse complement strand
TGACTAAAAGGACCCTTATCAATGTCAACCTTCCACTAGATTTTGAAAAACTAAAAGACCTTTATAACAGTTGACAAAATATAGTTTAAGAAGGATTAAAAATACCATTATGAAAGTCATTAAAATATAGTGTAATAAAGACTAAAAATACCGCTATCAAAGTCGAAAATATCTAGTCTAAGAAGGCCTAAAAAGTCAGATATGAAAGT
>NW_013933315.1:0-212 GCF_000517525.1 Limulus polyphemus | reverse complement strand
CGATATGTAGGTACACTTTAACGTTGATATTACTACGTACAAAACGCAAAACGTTCCATAACTCCTTTAATACAAACAGTAGGAAGGTAAAACTCTGCCCAGTACTTCGTTCCATTTGGACGGATCATCTCCAAATTTTGTATGAACGTTCGTTGCATACTTGCGTATTTACATGCAAAATTCTAGCCTTCTATTATCATTTTTGCGACTTT
>NW_013933314.1:0-323 GCF_000517525.1 Limulus polyphemus | reverse complement strand
TCCATTTTGAAAGTCTTACATCAAGGACTACTTTGTATTGAAATATGAAGAAAAACAATTTTTTTGAAAATTTTGGCAAAAACATGGGCTATAATTGTTCATATTTTCACCAAAAAGCAAAGGCTATAGCCCATGTTTTTGCCAAAATTTTTGGAAAATAGAAAAAGGTTCTTTTTTTAAGGCAAAACTAATAGAAAAATATCGGATGATGCTTATTTCAGTGTAAAATTGAGACATTATACCATTAACGAAAATATTATGTCACGTAAAAACTAAAAAAATTGAACTTTCGCAAAACCTGAGTATAAAGAATCCAAAAGGTA
>NW_013933313.1:0-245 GCF_000517525.1 Limulus polyphemus | reverse complement strand
GTTATTATCATCTTTCGTCATTGTTCATTGTTTCAAGGTTATGTTGTACTCAATAATCAGATGTTATATAACTTACAACAACTAACGAAAGATGATAATAACAGTAACCCGACATAATAAAGTTGTTCATTGTTTCAAGGTTATGTTGTACTCTCTAATCAGATGTTATATAACTTACAACAACACGAAAGATGATAATAACAGTAACCCGACATAATAAAAAATTTTTGTAAGTTGTATAACAT
>NW_013933312.1:0-226 GCF_000517525.1 Limulus polyphemus | reverse complement strand
ACCCTCCTGCCACACCCACCTGTCACATCCTCTCTCTTTCACAATTCATTGATAGTTCTCTATGTTTCATTATATATTACCTATAACCAACAGAAAATCAAAGTTTTTATCTATCCAATGACATATTGTATAACATTGTATTCTGAACAGATAATCGTCAGTTTCACTCAGAGTAGCAACATCATTCCCGTGGGAAAGTTAATGACTAGCTTGGATGAATTTTGTA
>NW_013933311.1:0-527 GCF_000517525.1 Limulus polyphemus | reverse complement strand
GAAGACACAAGATTTAACTATACTGTGTACTGTCAATAAGAACACACAAGATTTAACGATAATGTGTACTGTCAGTAAGAAAACAGAAGATTTAACAATAATGTGTCCTGTCAATAAGAAGACACAAGATTTAACGATACTGCGTACTGTCAGTAAGGACAGTACACATTATCGTTGAATATTGTGTCTCCTTATTGACAGTACACAATATCGTTAAATCTTCTGTCTTCTTATTGACAGTGCACAGTATCGTTTAATCTTGTGTCGTCTTATTGACAGGACACATTATTGTTAAATCTTGTGTTTTAGTAAGAAAATACAAGATTTAACAATAAGACAGTACAAAGACACAATATTCAACGATAATCAGAAAGAAAACACAAGATTTAACAATAATGTGTCCTATCAATAAGAAGACACAAGATTTGACGATACTGTGCACTGTCAATAAGAAGACACAAGATTTAACGATACTGTGTACTGTCAATAAGAAGACACAAGATTTAAACGTATATTGTGTACTGTCA
>NW_013933310.1:0-432 GCF_000517525.1 Limulus polyphemus | reverse complement strand
TAAGAAGACACCAAGATTTAACGATACTGTGTACTGTCAATAAGAAGACACAAGATTTAACGATACTGTGTACTGTCAATAAATGAATATTGTGTCTTCCGATAATGTGTACTGTCAGTAAGAATTTTAAATCTTGTGCTTCTTATTGACAGTACACAGTATTGTTAAATCTTATATTTTCTTACTGACAGTACACATTATCGTTGAATATTGTATTTTCTAATTGACAGGACACATTATTGTTGACACAAGATAAGACGATACTCTGAAGAAGACACAAGATTTAACAATACTGTGTACTCTCAATAAAAAGACACAAGATTAAACAATAATGTGTACTGTCAATAAGAAGACACAAGATTTAACAATAATGTGTTCTGTCAATAAGAAGAAACAAGATTTAACAATACTGTGTACTATCAATAACAAGTC
>NW_013933309.1:0-273 GCF_000517525.1 Limulus polyphemus | reverse complement strand
AGGTCTTTTATGATAGATGGATAGTAGATGACAGATGTTTTATTATAGATGGATAGTGGCTGATAGGTCTTTTACTATAGATAGAGAATGGCTTGTAGGTCTTTTATTGACTGGAAGTATCTTTTATTATGTATGGATAGTGGCTGGTAGGTCTTTTATTATAGATGGATAGTGACTGGTAGGTCTTTTATTATAGAAGGATAGTAACTGCTAGGTGTTTTATTATAGATGGATAGTGACTGGTAGGTCTTTAATGATAGATGGATAATTACT
>NW_013933308.1:0-498 GCF_000517525.1 Limulus polyphemus | reverse complement strand
GTGTTTTCCTATGTTTTCCACGTATGTCAGCTGTGTAAAACCTACACAGCTGACGTACGTGGAAAACATAGGAAAACACACATGGGAAAAACGTTTACCCATGTTAATCACCTGAAGTACCCCAATGTAGTACATAATCAAGATAACCAAACATTTTTCCCATTTGTGTTTTCCTATGTTTTCCACATACGTAACTGTGTAGGTTATCTTGATTATGTACTGCATTGGGGTACTTTAGGTGATAAACTTACCCAAGTTAATCAGGGAAACACACATGGGAAAATCGTACACAGTTGACGTATGTGGAAAACATAGGTTATCTTGATTATGTACCATAGGTGTACTTTAGGTGATTAACTTGGGTAAACGATTTTCCCATGTGTGTTTTCCTATGTTTTCCACATACGTCAACTGTGTAGGTTATCTTGATTATGTACTACATTGGGGTACTTCAGGTGATTAACTTGGGTAAACGATTTTCCTATGTGTGTTTCCCCC
>NW_013933307.1:0-205 GCF_000517525.1 Limulus polyphemus | reverse complement strand
TAATGTGTCCTGTCATCGTTAAATCTTGTGTCTTCTTATTACTGTGTACTGTCAATTATAAGACACAAGATTTAACGATACTGTGTACTGTCAATAAGAAGACACAAGATTTAACGATACTGTGTACTGTCAAAAAGAAGACACAATATTCAAAGATAATGTGTACTGTCAGTAAGAAAACACAAGATTTAACAATAATGTGTCC
>NW_013933306.1:0-393 GCF_000517525.1 Limulus polyphemus | reverse complement strand
TATTGAAGGTTTTGCGTTTTGTACAAGTACTTAGTACCATTTACATAAATCTTTTTGAATTTTTTTATTAAGGTTCGCTGCAATTTTGCACGTTTACATAGAAAATTCTAGATTATTAGTAACATAAAACGACCACAAAAATCGTAAAACTAAAACAAGAAGCCATAAAAAGAAAATCGAGAAACAATCGGTAACAAAAAGCTTCAGTGCAGTACACATACGATTTCATGTTACCAGAGGGTCCTGAATTGATTATTATTCACCAAATTTGTTATGTAGGTACACTCTATCGTTGCGCAGATATATGCAGAGTTTCTCCTTTCTACTATTCGTTTTAAGGAAGTTATGGAAGATTTTGCGTTTTGTACCAGTACTTCGTTCCATTAGGACTAA
>NW_013933305.1:0-384 GCF_000517525.1 Limulus polyphemus | reverse complement strand
TGTTTTTGGAGTAATTGTCCCAGGTAAAGCTAAAGATGAGTATGGTGGTTTAATTTACGGTAACTAGAGTTACACCAAGTATTCGTGGAGTTGTTGTACTCATCTTTAGCGTTATTTGGTAGTAACCAACAAACTCTAGTTTCCGAATTTGGTACAACAACTCCACGAACACCTAGGTGTCCGAATTTGTAACCACCATACGCATCTTTAGTGTTATTTTAACTAGAGTTACAGCTAGGTGTTCGTGGAGTGGCTGTACCAAATAACGCTAAAAATGAGTATGCGGTTATAAATTCGGTAACTAGAGTTAAACCTCAGTGTTCCTGGAATAGTTGTACCAAGTAAGTTTAAAGATGAGTATGGTGGTTATAAATTCCGTAACAA
>NW_013933304.1:0-359 GCF_000517525.1 Limulus polyphemus | reverse complement strand
ACTCATATAACACAACCTGGAAAATACTACACTTATATAACACAACATGGAAAATACTACACTTATATAACACAACATGAAAACAAGATAATTATGATCATTCCTGATATTTGTACCAGGTTGGTTCGTATCTATCGATTGTCACATAAACCCAAACCTTCTTTGGTCATTCATAGTCGATATACAGCAGGAATACAACAAACTATTAGCTGACTGGTTGTGCATCACGTTGACATTGAAATGTGAACCCAAACCTTCTTTGTTCCTGCTGTATATCGACTATGAATGACACAACCAGTCAGCTAATAGTTTGTTGTAGCATCACGTTGACATTGAAATATGAACCCAAACTTTCTTTG
>NW_013933303.1:0-250 GCF_000517525.1 Limulus polyphemus | reverse complement strand
ATATTGTGGCAAATATACAACATTACTTGTGATATTTTGAATCTAGGGGATAAAATTTTTTCAATGTAAGTAAGCCTTCATTAAGTTATATATATAAGTAACGATTCGGTAATAAATAGATTGATATTAAGGTGTTTTTCTCAACTTATTGCTAATAACTGCTCTACACTTACTGATGTAAAATGTACCATTCCAAAAATTTCAACAGTGTATTTCGTTCCGAAAACTTCAGCAACAGCAGCCGGAATAC
>NW_013933302.1:0-336 GCF_000517525.1 Limulus polyphemus | reverse complement strand
GCAGTAAATACTCTACATACTGTACCCTATCCCAGGTGCAGAATAATTACTCTACATACTGTACCTTATCTCTGGTGCAAAAAATACTCTACATAGTGTATACTATCCCTGGTGCAGTAAATACTCTACATAGTGTACGCTATCCTTGGTGCAGTAAATACTCTACATACTGTACCTTATCTTTTACTGCACCAGGTAGAGTATTTACTACACCAGGGATAGGGTACAGTATGTAGAGTAAAATACTCTACATAGTGTACTCTATTCCTGGTGGGGTAAGTACTCTACATAGTGTACCCTTTCCCTGGTGCAGTAAATACTCTACATAGTGTACCC
>NW_013933301.1:0-860 GCF_000517525.1 Limulus polyphemus | reverse complement strand
AAGCTAGCCGAAGTATTGGTCACAGATTATGAAATAAGTATTGGGAATTTTCGTTAAAGGATATCCATTTCGAAAGTCTTACGTCAAATGCATATTTGTCATTAAATATGAGGCAAAACCATCTTTGTCATGAAATATGAGGCAAAACAATTTTTTTCAAAATTTGGGGAAAATCATGAGCTATAGCCTTGGGTTTTTGGTGAAAATATGATTTTTTTGGGAAATATGAAAAACGTGTTTTCTTGTTACAAAATTAAACGAAAAACTCCGCTATTTTTCTTTTAATTATGCAACAAAAAACACGTTTTTTGAATTTTCCAAAAAAAATCATATTTTCTTTTTCGACGAAATAATCACTATTTTTTAGCTTTTCATGTGGCATAAAATATTTCGTTAATGGTATAATACCTCAATTTTCAGTCTGGGTTAGCTAAAGTTCAACTGTACAATTATATTGTAAACAAAGAATAGCTATAAAAATAAGATTATTCAAACAATATACCAGCTTCGAAAAGTTATATCGTCTTCTTATAAAATAAGCTCCACCTATTGGATTGTTTTCACCCACAAAAAACACGGCTAGCTTCGATTTTACAATACTTATTTCATAATCTGTGATCAATACTTGGGAATTTTCGTTAAAGGATATTAAGACTTTCGAAATGGCGTCAAATGCATATTTAATGACAAATATGAGGCAAAACAATTTTTTTCAAAATTTGGGGAAAATCCATGAGCTATAGCCTTGGCTTTTTAGTGAAAATATGATTTTTTTTGGAAAATTCAAAAAACGTGTTTTTTTGTTGCATAATTAAAAGAAAAATAGCGGAGAGTGATTATTTTATCGAAAAACTGAATAT
>NW_013933300.1:0-309 GCF_000517525.1 Limulus polyphemus | reverse complement strand
ATGATGTGCACTATTCAGAACGGACATCCTTTCATCGAAATTTCCAGTATTTATTCCATAATCCTATATCAAAATAGGCGAGCTTCGATTTTTCTACCCTTCTTTTCTTAATAATCTTATATTTAATGGGGGTGATTTGGGTTGTCTAACAGATCATGACGTCTTATTACAAAATAAACCCCACCTTTTGGATTATGTTTACTCTGAATGAACAAAAGTTCTATTCTATTTAGCTTTTGACGCGACATAATATTTTTTCGTTAATGATATAATGTCTGAATTTTGAATTTTCTGCCGAAATAAACACTA
>NW_013933299.1:0-283 GCF_000517525.1 Limulus polyphemus | reverse complement strand
TACCTTGTTCATTATACTTAGTTATGAAATTTTACCAACCATCACATGTTTAAATTTTTGATAAGAATAAAAATAAGATCTGGGAAATTTCTTACCTGAGTAAAACATGAAAATCGTAGCCATAAATATAGAATACATAAGCCCCCCAGTAGCACAGCGGTATGTCTGCGGACTTACAACGCTAGAATCCGGGTTTCGATACCCGTGGTGGGCAGAGCACAGATAGCCCATTGTGTAGCTTTGTGCTTAACTTAAAAAACAAACAAACAAGAATACATATATA
>NW_013933298.1:0-201 GCF_000517525.1 Limulus polyphemus | reverse complement strand
ATGTAATGTTTGATATTTTCATTAACATACACTACAATGTAATGTTTGATATGTTCATTAACATACACTGCAATGTAATGTTTGATATTTTCATTAACATACACTGCAATGTAATATTTGATATTTTCATTAACATACACTGCAATGTAATGTTTAATATGTTCATTAACATACACTACAATGTAATGTTTGATGTGTTCA
>NW_013933297.1:0-486 GCF_000517525.1 Limulus polyphemus | reverse complement strand
ACACAAGATTTAACGATTACTGTGTACTGTCAATAAGTAGACACAAGATTTAACGATACTGTGTACTGTCAATAAGAAGACACAAGATTTAACGATACTGTTTACTGTCAATAAGAAGACACAAGATTTAACGATACTGTGTACTGTCAATAAGAAGACACAAGATTTTCGTTTTCTTATTGACAGTACACAGTATCTTGTGTCTTCTTATTGGAAGTACACAATATGGTTAAATCTTGTGTCTTCTTATTGACAGTACACAGTATCGTTAAATCTTGTGTGTTCTTATGGACAGTGAACAGTATAGTTAAATCTTGTGTCTTCTTATTGACAGTACACAGTATCGTTAAATCTTGTGTCTTGTGTCTTCTTATTGATTTAACGATACTGTGTACTGTCAATAAGAAGACACAAGTATTTAACGATACTGTGTACTTCAATAACGAAGACACAAGATTTAACAATACTGTGTACTGTCAATAAGAA
>NW_013933296.1:0-453 GCF_000517525.1 Limulus polyphemus | reverse complement strand
GGATCTATAGCTAATTATAAAAAAAATATAGTTTGCTGTAGGAAAGCTTCTAAAAGAAGGAGTATTACGACAAAAACAATAAATATGAATAGAAACATGTTAAAAACGGAAATTAACGTGAACAAACTGGAAACGATATAAACGTTCACTTTAGGTAATTGTCGTTTAAGAATGTTTCCAGCATCTGAATCTTTGTTGGAACATTTGGAATGTCGTTTTCAGAAATATATATCTAGCTAATTTTTCAAGTGTTTATATCGTTTCCAATTAACTAAGAGAACATACCATGTTGATTGACACGTAAAACAGACAATTGTTTGTAACGATAATTAATCTCGTGCATTTTCTAAATTTTAAATTTCCTATACACTTCTAAAAGAATTTATAGAAACGAAATCAGAAAAGGCACTTCGCAATATTGTATTAGAAATACAAATAAAATAGTTCTTCTGG
>NW_013933295.1:0-394 GCF_000517525.1 Limulus polyphemus | reverse complement strand
TAGTTGTGTAGACAATCAGATAGGAACCATGTAGATAAAAAGTAGGTATACTTACCCAGGAAGGAGTTGTGTAGACAGACAGTGAAAGGAAGGAGTTGTATCAGATAGAACCTTGTAGATAAATAGTAGGTATACTTACCCAGGAAGGAGTTGTGTAGACAGACAGTGAACATATTTGATCAGATAGGAACCTTGTAGATAAATAGTAGGTATACTTAACCAGGAAGGAGTTGAGTAGACAGACAGTTGACATATTTGGGCAGACTACATGGTTCCTATCACTGTCTGTCTACACAACTCCTTCCTGAGTAATTATACCTACTGTTTATATAAATAGTAGGTATACTCACCCAGGAAGGGGTTGTGTAGACAGACAGTGAACATATTTGATCAG
>NW_013933294.1:0-324 GCF_000517525.1 Limulus polyphemus | reverse complement strand
ACAACATAAACTGTACCTTACACGCTAACACTAACACAACATAAACGTGTAAGGTACAGCTTTATGTTGTGTTAGTGTTAGCGTGTAAGGTACAGTTTATGTTGTGTTAGTGTTAGCGTGTAAGGTACAGTTTTATGTTGTGTTAGTGTGTAAGGTACAGCAAAACAACATCAAACTGTACCTTACACGCCAACATTAACACAACATAAAACTGTACTTTATACGCTAACACTAACACAACATAAAACTGTACCTTACACACTAACACTAAAACAACATAAAATTGTACTTTATACGCTGCCATTAACACAACGTAAAACTGTA
>NW_013933293.1:0-304 GCF_000517525.1 Limulus polyphemus | reverse complement strand
CGGTGGAAACATCAACTTCATTATTCTTCATACCATAGTAGGAACACCCATTTTCTCCTGAGCCATGCCTTTGTTAATATTCTCCACATGGTGGAAACATCAATTTTACCATTCTTCATACCATAGTAGGAACACCAATTTTCTCCTGAGCCATGCCTTTGTTAATATTCTCCACACGGTGAAAACATCAATTTCATCATTCTTCATACCATAGTAGGAATATCAATTTTCTCCTGAGCTATGCTTTTGTTAATATTCTCCACACGGTGGAAACATCAACTTCATTATTCTTCATACCATAGTA
>NW_013933292.1:0-247 GCF_000517525.1 Limulus polyphemus | reverse complement strand
AAGTAAACCTAACGATGAGTATATTGGTTATAAATTCGGTAACTAGAGTTATACCTAGGTGTTCGTGGAGTTGTTGTACCGCTAGAGTTACACCTAGGCGTTCATGGAGTAGTTGTAACAAGTAAGGCTAAAGATGAGTATGGTGGTTATATATTCGGTAACTAGAGATACACCTAGGTGTTTATGGAGTAGTTGTACCAAGTAAGGCTACAGATGAGTATGGTGGTTATAAATACTGTAACTAGAG
>NW_013933291.1:0-310 GCF_000517525.1 Limulus polyphemus | reverse complement strand
GTTTGTTGATGTTGTTGGAAATTTACCTCTCTTTAGTAGTTTTGTGTTTGTGTGTGTGTGGTTTTACTCTGTGGAGTTTTCTCTTTGTGACTGTTTCTGTGAAGGTTTTCTTTGTAAAATTATTTTCTTTAGAAATGTTACCAACAAAATTTAGAAATTGGTGTAAGGAAACACAACAGTTTAGCCTTTTCTGTGTAGCAGACCCTATACAGTATGTTGATTTTCTTAGACTAAACGTGCACGAGTAGGACAAGTTTGTGAAAAAATAGCACGTTATAAATTCTATTGGTTTTTGTCTGCCTTAAGAGTG
>NW_013933290.1:0-281 GCF_000517525.1 Limulus polyphemus | reverse complement strand
GTTCTATGACCCACTGTTGACTTTAGTCTGCAGCCAGTTTCTTAATTAAATCATATATTTAAAACATATCTACATGTGTTTCTTTAAGACCGACTGGATTAAATAGGACCCAACAGTTGGTATCGTTCTATGACCCACTGTTGACTTTAGTCTGTAGCCAGTTTGGTAAATAGATGAGTTAATAAACTATTAATTAACTCATATATTTACAACATATCTACATGTATTTGTTTAAGACCGACTTGATTAAGCAGGACCCAATAGCTAGTATCGTTCTCTGA
>NW_013933289.1:0-202 GCF_000517525.1 Limulus polyphemus | reverse complement strand
TACTGTGTACTTCAATAACAAGACATAAGTATTAACGATACCGTGTACTGTACAATAAGAAACACAAGATTTAACGATACTGTGTACTGTCAATAAGAAGACAAAGAGTTAACTATACTGTGTACTGTCAATAAGAAGACACAAGATTTAACAATACTGTGTACTTCCAATAAGAAGACACAAGATTTAACGATACTGTGTA
>NW_013933288.1:0-316 GCF_000517525.1 Limulus polyphemus | reverse complement strand
TTTGGAGAGAATATTGATGTTTTTTACATGTTGGTTAGAGAGAATATTAATGTTTTTTACGTGTTGGTTTGGAGAGAATAGTGAAGTTTTTACGTGTTGATTAGAGAGAATAGTGAAGTTGTTTACGTGTTGGTTAGAGAGAATGGTGAAGTTTTTTATGTGTTGATTAGAGAGAATAGTGAAGTTTTTTTACGTGTTGGTTAGAAAGAATAGTGAAGTTTTTTTACGTGCTGGTTAGAGAGAATAGTGAAGGTTTTTACGTGTTGGTTAGAGAGAATAGTAAAGTTTTTACGTGTTGGTTAGAGAGAATATTGAT
>NW_013933287.1:0-340 GCF_000517525.1 Limulus polyphemus | reverse complement strand
AAATTTTGAAAAAAATTGTTTTTCTTCATATTTCAATACAAAGATGCCCTTGATGTAAGACATTCAAAATAGATAAAAGGATCTCTATTGGGAATTTTCCAATTGAAGACAAAAAAAACAACAAGAGTAAAATCGACATAAATCGAAATTTGGATAAGAGATTATGAAATAACTATTGGGAATTTTCATAAAAGGATCTCTATTTTGAATGTCTTACATCAAGGGTGTCTTTGTATTGAAATATGAAGAAAAACAATTTTTTTCTTTGTTTATTATAGAAGAATAACATTTGAATGACAAAATTCCAACATATAAAAGGCCATGACGTCTTCTTATCAAA
>NW_013933286.1:0-511 GCF_000517525.1 Limulus polyphemus | reverse complement strand
CTATTCTGTAAAAACCTAAGTGTAACTCAAGTTACCGAATTTGTAACCACCATACTCATCTTTAGCGTTTTTTGGTACAACAACTACCCGAATACCTAGGTGTAGGTAACTTACGAGTTAATTTATAACCACCACACTCATCGTTAGCCTTACTTGGTACAACAACTCCACGAATACCTAGGTGTAACTCTAGTTACCGAAGGCTAAAGATAATTAAGGTGGTTATAAATTTTGTACCAAGTGTAACTATAGTTACACCTAAATGTTCATGGAGTATAAATTATACCAAGTAAGGCTAAAGATGAGTATGGTGGTTATTACACCTAAGTGTTCATAGAGTACTTGTCTCTAGTTACCGAATTTATAACCACCATATTCATCTTTAGCCTTACTTGGTACAACTACTCCATGAACACCTAGGTGTAACTCTAGTTACCGAATTTATAACCACCATACTCAGCTTTAGCCTTACTTGGTACAACTACTCCATGAACACTTAGGTGTCACTCTA
>NW_013933285.1:0-345 GCF_000517525.1 Limulus polyphemus | reverse complement strand
AAAAACCTCATATTGGGGCACCATACCTAAATTATAAAATATATATCCTAGAAACGCTATAATACAATGATGTTGGAAAACTTTATAAACATATTTCAAAGCAACTGATGTACTGGTTACTTCTGTGGTCGTTTAAGCAAAACAATAACAAAACAAAAAAAAACACTTCATACATGCAACGCGTAAATCGATAATTGTTATGATTTGACATTTACAAAACACGTGCCTGGATACAACAGTTGAGGACAAGCTTAGGGTTACGTTAAATGAGTTCAAAAAAATAATTTACACAAAGCGATTTCTCATACGTTCACATGTCTTCTGATCTACTGTTATTCTACTACA
>NW_013933284.1:0-204 GCF_000517525.1 Limulus polyphemus | reverse complement strand
TTGGTAAGATTCTGTAGATGAGTGTAATTACTTTTTACAGATTTTTTAGTAGGCTATGTAACACTGAGTTGGTAAGATTCTGTTGATGAGTGTAATTACTTTTTACAGATTTTTTAGTAGGCTATGTAACACTGAGTTGGTAAGATTCTGTAGATGAGTGTAATTATATTTTACAGATTTTTTAGTATGCTATGTAACACTGAA
>NW_013933283.1:0-219 GCF_000517525.1 Limulus polyphemus | reverse complement strand
AGTCTTACCGTCTTCCAAAGTGGAATATTTACTTTAGTGTGTATAGGAATTAATCAATAAAAATCTAAATACTGGTGTAAATTTGTAGTTTGTAATATAAATCCGTTTCAGTCTTACTGTCTTCCAAAGTGGAATATTTACTTTAGTGTGTATAGGATGATTAATAATAAAAATCTAAATACTGGTGTAAATTTGTAGGTTTGTAATATAAATCCGTTT
>NW_013933282.1:0-202 GCF_000517525.1 Limulus polyphemus | reverse complement strand
ATAGTTGTAAGATTTGTTCATATTGGACAATGATTCAAGACACAAGGAATACAGGAAATCAGAGTTGTAAGATCTGTTTGTATTGGATAAAGATTAAAAACAAAAGGAATAAAGGAAATCATAGTTGTAAGATATGTTAGTATTGGATAATGATTAAAGACACAAGGAATAAAGGAAATCATAGTTATAAGAACTGTTCGTA
>NW_013933281.1:0-417 GCF_000517525.1 Limulus polyphemus | reverse complement strand
TGTGTCCTGTAAATAAGAAGACACAAGATTTAACAATACGTGTAGTTTCAATAAGAAGTCATAAGATTTAACAATACTGTGTACTACCAAAAAAAAGACACAGGATTTAACAATACTGTGTAGTGTCAATAAGAAGACAAAAGATTTAACAATACTGTTTTTGACAGTACATATTTATATTTTTTTGTGTCTTCTTTATTAGAGTACAGAAGATAGAAGCTTTAACAATACTGTGTACTGTCAATAAGAAGACGAAAGATTTAACAATACTGTGTACTGTCTGTCAATAAGGTTAAATCTTGTGTCTAAATACTGTGTACTGTCAACTTAAATATTGTGTATTCTTAAATACTGTGTACTGTCAATAAGAAGACACAAGATTTAACAATACTGAGTACTATCAAAAGAAGACACAAG
>NW_013933280.1:0-329 GCF_000517525.1 Limulus polyphemus | reverse complement strand
CTCTAGCTGTAGATAAACGTCTTCGATTAAACACAAACAGTAATATGTTTGTATGGAAGAGAACGTTGCATTCTCTTACAATAGTAATCCGTTTGTATGGAACTGAACGCTGCATTCTCATACAATAGTAATCCGTTTGTATGAAACTGAACGCTGTATTCTCATACAATAGTAATCCGTTTGTATGGAACAGAACGCTGCATTAAGTAATCGTTTGTATGGAACTGAACGCTGCATTCTCATACAATAGTAATCCGTTTGTATGGAACTGAACGCTGCATTCTCATACAATAGTAATCCGTTTGTATGGAACTGAACGCTGCATTCTC
>NW_013933279.1:0-204 GCF_000517525.1 Limulus polyphemus | reverse complement strand
ACAAGATTTTACGATACTTTGTACTGTTAATAAGAAGACACAAGATTTAACTATACTTTGTACTGTCAATAAGAAGACACAAAATTTATAAATTACTGTGTACTATCAATAAGAACACAAAAAACACAGTATCGTTTAATATTTGACAGTCAAAATCTTGTGTCTTCTTAACGATACTGTGTACTGTCAATAAGAAGACACAAG
>NW_013933278.1:0-422 GCF_000517525.1 Limulus polyphemus | reverse complement strand
AAGACAGTGCAATATCGGATGCACATAACAACTAATCAATGTTTTATTGCAATAAACATTTAAATAATCCACTGTGTAGCTTTGTGCATAAGAACAAAAACAAACAAATAAAAAAAGGCTTACGGTGTTTTAATGTTTGTGTTGAAGAGTTTATTTATGAAATTAGGCCTACAAGTGAAAGTGACTTTAAATATTGTGCTCATCACAGAAATCAAAACCCGGTTTTTAGCGTTATGTTCCTTCGCTTCAGATATACTTTAGTATTGTTGCGTCAGCGAGTCACATGACCACGTGACGCAACGGTTCTAGAATTATCATGTACTTTCGGGAATGCTCTAGTAATTGCTCGATGTAGGGTGGGCTGGTATATATATAAGAGGGGAAAACGTGACGCGAAAAGCATGGTAATGTGTGTGTAGATA
>NW_013933277.1:0-612 GCF_000517525.1 Limulus polyphemus | reverse complement strand
ATGCCGCGGCGAGTAGGAGGGTCGCAGCGGCGAGCGTTGAAGGTGCGGGCGTGAAGATCTGCACCAGCGGCGGCTCCAGGCGGGCTTTGCTACTACCACCTCAGTCCTCAAGGTTCTCACTTGAGTATGGTGGAGAAGGCTTCCATGTGAACTTGCGTTACCGCACTTGACCCGAAGGTCGATCTCCGTGTCCGGGTTCGGGAATATTAACCCGATTCCCTTTCGGTCAGTAGCGGGACCTGCGGCTGTTGGACGGGTCCCGCTTTCAAACGGATTTCTCCTATCCCTTAGGACCGACTGACCCATGTTCAACTGCTTTTCCGAGTTCGGCCCGGGACTCCCGTCGACGAAGAGTTGTCTTTTCCCCTTACAAAGGGAGCCGATGGGCCGACGGGAGCGCTCCGGACACCGCAAGAGCCGCGGTGCTTTACGGGTACAGCATCCCTATCTCCGGGCGAGCCGATTCCATTGAAAATCCGAGGGAGAGAGTGTGTTGGGGTTCAATGCCGAGGCTTTCCGCGTATCTGAGGCGGAGACCGTACCCCGTACTTTTGAGAGGGATGACCCTAACCTTTAGTTTCCCTCTTATATTAGGGACGGAAGTTAAACGTA
>NW_013933276.1:0-220 GCF_000517525.1 Limulus polyphemus | reverse complement strand
GCAACGTTGACAATGACACGAATATGGGCCATTGGTAACGACACGAATATGGACCGTTGATAATGACACGAATATGGACCGTTTATAATGACACGAATATGGACCGTTGACAATGACACGAATATGGACCGTTGACAATGACACGAATATGGACCATGTATAATGACACGAACATGCACCGTTGACAATGACACGAATATGGGCCATTGGTAACGACACG
>NW_013933275.1:0-314 GCF_000517525.1 Limulus polyphemus | reverse complement strand
GGGTCAAGTATGTCACTAACAGTAATAGACACACACGTGGGTCTGGTATGTCAGTAACAGTAATAAACACACACGTGGGTCAGGTATGTCACTAACAGTAACAAACACACACGTGGGTCAGGTATGTCAGTAACAGTAATAGACACATGTGGGTCTGGTATGTCACTAACAGTAATAAACACACACGTGGGTCAGGTATGTCACTAACAGTAATAGACACATGTGGGTCAGGTATGTCACTAACAGTAATAAACACACATGTGGGTCAGGTATGTCACTAACAGTAATAGACACACACGTGGGTCAAGTATGTC
>NW_013933274.1:0-260 GCF_000517525.1 Limulus polyphemus | reverse complement strand
AGAGGAGGGCTACCGTAGTATTGTCGATGACGTGACCAGGGAGATGCAGAAAGAGTACGCTGTGAATGTGGCCAAATGAACATTTTGAGTAAAATTTAATAGGCCGATAAGAATTTAACCTATTCTACTCTAAATCCAAATCAATTTTATGTTAATAATATTCAAATAATCCAAATTTATGATAATTTAATTGACTAACAATCAATTTAAGAAGCAAAACAACAAACAGGACACTGTCCTTTTCAGGGCTGGGATCTATA
>NW_013933273.1:0-245 GCF_000517525.1 Limulus polyphemus | reverse complement strand
AATTACTAGAACACATATAACATTATTATGTGTATCCATTTATTTTATCAGTTAATACATCACATATAACATTCTAATGTATGTCCATGTATTATATCAATTAATGGAACACATATAACATTGTTATGTGTATCCATGTATTATATCAATTAGTACAACAAATATAAAACTCTAATGTATGTCCGGGTATTATATCAATCACTACATCACATATAACATTCTAATGTATGTCCATGTTTTATAAC
>NW_013933272.1:0-319 GCF_000517525.1 Limulus polyphemus | reverse complement strand
AACAATTTATTACCATGTAACACTGATAGGTTATTACCATGTAACACTAACAGAAACTGTTAGTGTTACATGGTAATAATACTAT
This sequence comes from Limulus polyphemus, assembly GCF_000517525.1. Classification (NCBI taxonomy): domain Eukaryota; kingdom Metazoa; phylum Arthropoda; class Merostomata; order Xiphosura; family Limulidae; genus Limulus; species Limulus polyphemus. The sequence continues at coordinate 234 of NW_013933272.1, read as the reverse complement.
TAGTGTTACATGGTAATAACCTATCAGTGTTACATGGTAATAAACTGTTATTATTACCATGTAACAATAACAATTTATTACCATGTAACACTGATAGGTTATTACCATGTAACACTGATAGGTTATTACCATGTAACACTAATAGTTTATTACCATGTAACACTAATCAGTTTATTACGATGTAACACTAACGGTTTATTACCATGTAACACTAACATGGTAATAATCTATAAC
>NW_013933271.1:0-302 GCF_000517525.1 Limulus polyphemus | reverse complement strand
AGTCAATAAGAAGACACAAGATAAAGATTTACGATACTGTGTACTACGTCTTCTTATTGACAGTACTTTAACGATACTGTCAATAAGAAGACACAAGATCAATAAGAAGACACAAGATTTAACGATACTGTGTACTGACAGTACACAGTATCGTTAAATCTTGTGTCTTCTTATCGACAGTACACAGTATTGTTAAATCTGTGTCTTCTTATTGACAGTACACACTATCGTTAAATCTTGTGTCTTCTTATTGACAGTACACAGTATCTTTAAATCTTTTGGCTTGTTAGTGATACTACACA
>NW_013933270.1:0-327 GCF_000517525.1 Limulus polyphemus | reverse complement strand
TACCGAACATCTACCATGTCTAACATATACCGAACATCTACCATGTCTAAGATGTACCGAACATCTACCATATCTAAGATATACCGAACATCTACCATATCTAACATATACCGAACATCTACCATGTCTAAGGTTAGATATGGTAGACATATACCGAACATCTACTATATCTAAGATGTACCGAACAACTGCCATGTCTAACATATACCGAACAACTGCCATGTCTAAGATGTACCGAACATCTACCATATCTAACATATACCGAACATCTACCATGTCTAAGATATACCGAACAACTGCCATGTCTAAGATATACCGAACATCTAT
>NW_013933269.1:0-415 GCF_000517525.1 Limulus polyphemus | reverse complement strand
GCCATACATCCTTGAAAAAAAAAAGAATTAAATCTGACATCAAATAGAATGCAATTCAAATCTTTCTACACAGACAGGTAATCAATAAATTCAGAATAATATGACAATTAACCATAGAAAATGTCTGTCTATCTCTCCCCAAAGTAATTTGAATAAAATGAAGTTTAGTTAACAGCACCTATAACCATATATTCAATAATTTATTATATTAAATGATATATTTTAAAATGAATAAGACAACACCACCACAGGTTGCGTCAGCGAGTCACATGACCAGCGTGACGCAACGTTTCTAGAACTATCATGTACTTTGGCGAATGTTCAAGTTCTTACTAGAAATAAGGTACGCTGGTACATAAAAGAGGGGTAAGGTAATGTGTGTATAGACAGTGAGTAATTGAACTGCAGTCACACC
>NW_013933268.1:0-318 GCF_000517525.1 Limulus polyphemus | reverse complement strand
TTAGTACAACTACTCCATGACCACTTAGGTGTAACTCTAGTTACCGAATTTATAACCACCATATTCATCTTTAGCCTTACTTGGTACAACTACTCCGGTGTTCATAGTAGTTACACCTAAGTTAACGAATTTATAAAAAGATGAGTATGGTGGAGCCTTAACTTGGAACAACTACTCCATGAACACATAGGTGTAACTCTAGATACCGAATTAATAACCCCTATAATCATCTGTAGCGTTATTTGGTACAACAACTCCATGAACACCTAGGTGTAACTCTAGATATAGAATTTATAACCACCATACTCATCTTTAGTC
>NW_013933267.1:0-264 GCF_000517525.1 Limulus polyphemus | reverse complement strand
GTTCTCAAACAGTAAACGGTTGACTCACCAAGTGTTCTCAAACAGTAAACGGTTCACTCACCAAGTGTTCTCAAACAGTAAACGGTTCACTCACCAAGTGTTATGAAGTGTTCTAAAACAGTAAACGGTTCACTCACCAAGTGTTTTCAAACAGTAAACGGTTCACTAACCAAGTGTTCTCAAACAGTTAAATGGTTCACTCACTAAGTGTTCTCAAACAGTAAACGGTTCACCCACCAAGTGTTCTCAAACAGTAAACGGTTC
>NW_013933266.1:0-211 GCF_000517525.1 Limulus polyphemus | reverse complement strand
TCGATGTGGATGTTTAATTAGAAGTTTTTTTACCATATATATATATATATCGATGAGAATGTTTAATCATAAGTTTTATTTACCATGTATATGTATATCGATGTGAATGTTTAATCAGAAGTTTTATTTACCATGTATATGTATATCGTTGAGAATATTTAATAAGAAGTTTTATGTATCATGTATATGTATATCGTTGAGGATGTTTAAT
>NW_013933265.1:0-538 GCF_000517525.1 Limulus polyphemus | reverse complement strand
TATATATATGGTAAATATAAACTTTTGTTTAAAAATTCACATCGACATTGATATATATGGTAAATAAAAACTTCTGATCGTTGTGAATTTTTAATAAGAGGATTTTATTTACCATCTATATATATCGTTCTAAATGTTTAATCACAAGATATAATAACCATATATAAATCGTTGTAAATGTTTAATCAGAAGTTTCTATTTATCATACATATATATCAATGTGAATGTTTAATATATCAGAAGTTTTATTTACCTATATATATATCGTTGTGAATTTTTAATCACATCTTTATATTTACCATATATATATATCGATGTGAATGTTTAATCAGAAGTTTTTTTACTATTAATATATAGTTGTGAATTTTTAATAGTAAAAAACTTACTGAGTAAAAATAGTACAACTATATATATATATGGTAAATAAAAACTACTTATTAATCTTTCACATCGATATATATATATATATGGTAAATAAAACGTCTGTCTAAATACTTACAATGATACATATATATATGTGTATGTAAAAGTAAAAACG
>NW_013933264.1:0-338 GCF_000517525.1 Limulus polyphemus | reverse complement strand
GACAGTACACAGTATCTTTAAATCTTTTTGCTTGTTAGTGATAGTACACAGTATTGTTAATTCTTGTGGCTTGTTAGTTTTAGTACACAGTATTCCTCAATAAGAAGACACAAGATATAAGTGTACTGTTAACGATACTTCAATAAGAAGACACAAGACAGGTACACAGTATCGTTAAATCTTGTGTCTTCTTTTTGACAGTACACACTATCGTTATATCTTGTGCCTTCTTTTTGACAGTACACAGTATCGTAAATCTTGTGTCTTCTTATTGACAGTACACAGTATCGTGAAATCTTGTGTCTTCTTATTGACAGTGCACAGTATCGTTAAATCTT
>NW_013933263.1:0-381 GCF_000517525.1 Limulus polyphemus | reverse complement strand
GTACCGAAATGTCGAGTTTAAATATTCTATATCCTGTTGTATTCGTTACTATTTCAAGGTATGGTTACAAACAGGATATAGAATATTTAAACTCGACATTTCGGTAGAGCAGTCTGTAAGGCAACGAATACAACAGGATATACAATATTTAAACTCGACATTTCGGTAGAGCAGTCTGTAAGGTTGTAACCATACCTTTAAATAGCAACGAATACAACTATATAAAGGTATGGTTACATCCTTACAGACTGCTCTACCGAAACGTCGAGTTTAAATATTCTATATCCTGTTGTATTCGTTACTATTTCAAGGTATGGTTACATCCTTACAGACTGCTCTACCGAAATGTCGAGTTTAAATATTGTATATCCTGTTGTATTC
>NW_013933262.1:0-303 GCF_000517525.1 Limulus polyphemus | reverse complement strand
TACTGTGTACTGTCAATAAGAAGACCAAAGATTTAATGATACTGTGTACTGTCAATAAGAAGACACAATATTTAACGATACTAAGTACTGTCAATAAGAAGACACTAGATTTAACGATACTGTGCACTGTCAATAAGAAGACACAAGATTTAACGATACTGTGCAGTATGTTAAATCTTGTGTCTTCTTATTGACAGTGTGTACTGTCAATAAGAAGACACAAGATTTAACGATACTATGTACTGTCAATAAGAAGACACTAGATTTAACAAAACTGTTTACTGTCAATAAGTAGACACACGA
>NW_013933261.1:0-349 GCF_000517525.1 Limulus polyphemus | reverse complement strand
AAACCAAAATCAGCAGATAGTGAGTAACCCAACAAACCAGAATCAGCAGATAGTGAGTAACCCAACAAACCAGAATCAACAGATTAGTGAGTAACCCAACATACCAGAATCAACAGATTGTGAGTAACCCAACAAACCAGGATCAGCAGATAGTGAGTAACCCAACAAACCAGAATCAGCAGATAGTGAATAACCCAACATACCAGAATCAACAGATTGTGAGTAACCCAACAAACCAGAATCAACAGATTGTGAGTAACCCAACAAACCAGGATCAGCAGATAGTGAGTAACCCAACAAACCAGAATCAACAGATTGTGAGTAACCCAACATACCAGAATCAACAGAT
>NW_013933260.1:0-547 GCF_000517525.1 Limulus polyphemus | reverse complement strand
GACCCCATTAGTCAATACCAAACATTGTTCATCTAACCATTAGCCAATACCAAACATTGTTCATCTAACCATTATTAGATGAACAATGTTAGGTATTGGCTAAGGGTTAGATGAACATGTTTGGTATTGCCTAATGGTTAGATGAACAATGTTTGGTATTGGCTATTGGTGAGATGAACAATGTTTGGTGAACATTCTTACCATTTTATGAGAAACATTATTCATCTAACCATTAGCCAATAATGCCAAACATTGTTCATCTAACCATTAGGCAATACCAAACACTGTTCATCTCACCATTAGCCAATACCAAACATTGTTCATCTCACCATTAGCCAATACCGAAAATTCTTACCATTTTATGAGAAACATTATTCATCTAACCATTAGCCAATACCAAACATTTAATGTTTGGTATTGGCTAATGGTTCATCTAACCATTAGTCAGTAACAAACATTCTTTATCAAATCATTAGCCAATACCAAACATTGTTCATCTAAACATTAGTCAATGCCAAACATTGTTCATCTCACTAATGGTTAGATG
>NW_013933259.1:0-231 GCF_000517525.1 Limulus polyphemus | reverse complement strand
ATCTTTAGCTTTACTTGGCTTAACTACTACTTCGGTAACTGGAGTTACACCTATGTGTTCATGGAGTAGTTGTACCAAGTTAAGGCTAAAGATGAGTATGGTGGTTATAAATTCGATAACTAGAGTCTATTGTCTTTAACACAAGGAGGATACATTGATCATCGACTTAATCAGCCCCTTACAGAGCCCGCAGCTTAATAACCCCTATACTCATCTGTAGCGTTATTTGGT
>NW_013933258.1:0-424 GCF_000517525.1 Limulus polyphemus | reverse complement strand
ACAAAACTGTAATGTAATTATCAGAAGACTGTATCTGTTATAATGACCATCTGCTTTGTCATTATTAACAGATACAGTCTTCTGATTATTACATTACGGTTTAGTCCTCTGATTACTACATTACAATTTTGTCATTATATCTGTTATAATGACAAAACTGTAATGTAATAATCAGATGGATTGTATCTGTTATAATGGTCATTATAACAGATACAGTCTTCTGATAATTACATTACAGTTTTGTAAAACTGTAATGTAAGTAATCAGAAGACTGTATCTGTTATAATGACAAAGCTGTAATGTAACAATCAGAAGACTGTATCTCTTATAATGACAAAACTGTAATGTAATAATCATAAGACTGTATCTGTTATAATGACAAAACTTTAATGTAATAATCAGAAGACAGTATCTGTTATAATGA
>NW_013933257.1:0-329 GCF_000517525.1 Limulus polyphemus | reverse complement strand
ACCATTATTGTTGTTTCACATCTTGTATATACTTTATTAAACGTGTTTTGAAGAATGAAACGTAAATATTATGTGACATGTTAAAACCATCTACGGTAACCAAGTACACAAGATGTTAAGCTGTGACAGAATTCAACAAAACAAACACAACCCACTTCCAAGGTAACCATTATTGTTGTTTCACATCTTGTATATACTTTATTAAACGTGTTTTGAAGAATGAAACGTAAATATTATGTGACATGTTAAAACCATCTACGGTAACCAAGTACACAAGATGTTAAGCTGTGACAGAATTCAACAAAACAAACACAACCCACTTCCAAGGT
>NW_013933256.1:0-296 GCF_000517525.1 Limulus polyphemus | reverse complement strand
TTATTCTGCTAATATTAATTGATGAACTAATGTTGCTAATATTACTTGAAAACTAATGCTGCTAATATTAATTGATGAACTAATGCTGCTAATATTAATTGATGAACTAATGCTGCTAATATTACTTGATGAACTAATGCTGCTAATATTACTTGATGATCTAATGCTGCTAATATTAATTGATGAACTAATGCTGCTAATATTAATTGATGAACTAATGCTGCTAATATTAATTGATGAACTAATGCTGCTAATATTAATTGATGAACTAATGCTGCTAATATTACTTGATGAAC
>NW_013933255.1:0-232 GCF_000517525.1 Limulus polyphemus | reverse complement strand
TTTGTGGAAGCACAGTTCCTTGCTCTTCTCCTAGATTAACAGGTTATATGTTAGTTGATATTGTGGAAAACACAGTTCCTTGCTCTTCTCTAGATTAACAGGTATATGATACTTGATACTGCAGAAGCACACTTCCTTGCTCTTCTCTAGATTAACAGGTATATGTTAGTTGATATCGTGGAAGCACAGTTCCTTGCTCTTCTCTAGATTAACAGGTATATGTCAGTTGATA
>NW_013933254.1:0-216 GCF_000517525.1 Limulus polyphemus | reverse complement strand
CTTTAGCCTAACATACCCAGCACCGCAAGTGACCTGATTAATCAACTTTAGCCTAACATACCCAGCACCGCAAGTGATCTAATTAATCAACTTTAGCCTAAATTACCCAGCATTGCAAGTGACCTGATTAATCAACTTTAGTCTAAATTACCCAGCGCAACCAGTGATCTAATTAATTAATTTTATCCTAACTTACCCAGCACCGCAAGTAATATG
>NW_013933253.1:0-282 GCF_000517525.1 Limulus polyphemus | reverse complement strand
ATATATATATATATGTATGTATGTATGTATATATGTATATATATATATACATATATACATACATACATACATATATATATATACATATATACATACATACATACATATATATATATAGTATGTATGTATATATGTATATGTATGTATGTATGTATATATGTATATGTATGTATGTATGTATGTATGTATGTATGTATGTGTATATGTATGTATGTATGTGTATATGTATGTATGTATGTGTATGTATGTATGTATGTATGTATGTATGTATGTATGTATCTG
>NW_013933252.1:0-262 GCF_000517525.1 Limulus polyphemus | reverse complement strand
CAGTATTTCAAGTTGATGTGTTATCACTAACAACCTTGGTAGGTATTCAGTATTTCAAGTTGATGTGTTATCACTAACAACCTTGGTAGGTATTCAGTATTTCAAGTTGATGTGTTATCACTAACAACCTTGGTAGGTATTCAGTATTTCAAGTTGATGTGTTATCACTAACAACCTTGGTAGGTATTCAGTATTTCAAGTTGATGTGTTATCACTAACAACTTTGGTAGGTATTCAGTATTTCAAGTTCATGTTTTATCAC
>NW_013933251.1:0-480 GCF_000517525.1 Limulus polyphemus | reverse complement strand
GTAAAAACTCCTTCTCATACCTGTAATTACTTTTAGAAAGAAAGAAATGGATCTATATTCTGTTTAAAAACTCCTCGTCATACCTGTAAATTACTTTTAGAAAGTAAAAACTCCTTGTCATACCTGTTATTACTGTTAGAAAGAAAAAGATGGATCTATATTCTGTTTAAAAACTCCTCGTCATAGCTGTAATTACTCTTAGAAAGTAAAAACTCCGTGGTATGACTTACAGGTATGACGAGGAGTTTTTAAACAGAATATAGATCCATTTCTTTCTTTCTAAAAGTAATTACAGGTATGAGAAGGAGTTTTTACTTTAAAAACTCCTTGTCATACCTGTTATTACTTTTAGAAAGAAAGAGATGGATCTATATTCTGTTTAAAAACTCCTCGTCATAGCTGTAATTACTCTTAGAAAGTAAAAACTCCGTGTCATACCTGTAATTACTTTAAGAAAGAAAGAAAATGATATATATTCTG
>NW_013933250.1:0-264 GCF_000517525.1 Limulus polyphemus | reverse complement strand
CAAACCTTGTTGTTGATGATGCTAGATCCTGTACAAGTTGTTCTGAAGACAAGGCAAACCTTGTTGTTGATGAGGCTAGGTTCTGTACAAGTTGTTCTGAAGACAAGGCAAACCTTGCTGTTGATGAGGCTAGATCCTGTACAAGTTGTTCTGAAGACAAGGCAAACCTTATTGTTGATGAGGCTAGATCCTGTATAAGTTGTTCTAAAGACAAGGCAAACCTTACAGTTGGAGAGGCTAGGTTCTATTCGTATGACTTCATTA
>NW_013933249.1:0-341 GCF_000517525.1 Limulus polyphemus | reverse complement strand
AAGGCTAAAGATGGGTATGGTGGTTATAAATTCGATAACTAGAGTTACACCTAAGTATTCGTGGAGTTGTTTTACCAAATAACGCTCCAGATGAATATGGTGGTTACAAATTCGGTAACTAGAATTACACCTAGGTGTTCGTGGATTTGTTGAAACAAATAACGCAACACCTAGATGTAACTTTAGTTTCCGAATTTATAACCACCATACTCATCTTTAGCCTTACTTGGAACCTAGTTAAATAATATATAACCACCATACTCATCTTTAGCCTTACATGGCACAACTACTCCATGAACACCTAGATGTAACTAGTTACACCTAGGTGTTCGTGGAGTTGA
>NW_013933248.1:0-300 GCF_000517525.1 Limulus polyphemus | reverse complement strand
GCTTCTCTGAATGAGCGAAAGTTCTATTTTATTTTTTTGGATTATGTTTATTCCCAATATTTATTCCATAATCCTATATCAAAATAGGCGAGCTTCGATTTTCTTTTTTCCTTCAGGTATAATAAAGAAAAGTAGGGCTTTAAATATAAGATTATTCAACCCAAATCACCAACATCTAACAGATCATGACGTCTTATTACAAAATACACCCCTCCTACAAAGATGCCCTTGATATGTACTATTCAGAATGGACATCCTTTCATCGAAACATAAATATGAAGAAAAATAATTTTTTCAAAA
>NW_013933247.1:0-217 GCF_000517525.1 Limulus polyphemus | reverse complement strand
AAGTCATATCACAAAAGCCACACACCTGATTTGGTGAAGTCATGTCACAAAGGCCACACACCTGATTTGGTAAAGTCATGTCACAAAGACCACACACCTGATTTGGTAAAGTCATGTCACAAAGGCCTCACATCTGATTTGGTGAAATCATGTCACAAAGGCCCCCACACCTGATTTGGTGAAGTCATATCACAAAAGCCACACACCTGATTTGGTG
>NW_013933246.1:0-276 GCF_000517525.1 Limulus polyphemus | reverse complement strand
GGATCCTTCAGTCCGCACACATATCGCTGAGTCATTAGGAAGCAAAGTGCGGGATGTATTATTATTATTATTACGGTGGAATCACGGAACTTTGGATCCTTCAGTCCACAACACATACCGCTGAGTCATTAGGAAGCAAAGTGCGGGATGTATTATTATCATTATTACGGTGGAATCACGGAACTTTGGATCCTTCAATCCACAGACTTACCGCCTAGTCACTAGGAAGCAACGTGCGGAATGTATTATTATTATTATTAAGGTGGAATCACAGAA
>NW_013933245.1:0-206 GCF_000517525.1 Limulus polyphemus | reverse complement strand
AACTGTCTTTCAACATACCGGACGAACATACCTAATCAAAACAACTGTCTTTCAACATACCGGACGAACATACCTATTCAAACAACTGTCTTTCAACATACCGGACGAACATACCTAATCAACCAACTGTCTTTCAACATACCGGACGAACATACCTAATCAACCAACTGTCTTTCAACATACCGGACGAACATACCTAATCAAAC
>NW_013933244.1:0-266 GCF_000517525.1 Limulus polyphemus | reverse complement strand
AAGGGGTACGGAATAATAATAATTCTCATATTTTAACCCAGGTTTAATGGAATTATAATAATTATCACCCGTTCTTTAACCAAAGTCTGATGGAATTAAAATAATTATCCCCTTCAATCAAGGTCTGATGGAATTATAATAATTATCTTCTTCAACCAATGTCTGATGGAATTATAATAATTATCCCCTTCAACCAAGGTCTGATGGAATTATAATAATTATCCTCTTCAACCAAGGTCTGATGGAATTATAATAATTATCCCCTT
>NW_013933243.1:0-324 GCF_000517525.1 Limulus polyphemus | reverse complement strand
GATGAGCTCTTGTATTGGGTTAAAGGCCTTGTCAGAACTGGATATATGTAGTGTGGTTGACATATCATAACACATTCTCCCGATGAGCTCTTGTATTGGGTTAAAGGCCTTGTCAGAACTGGATATATGTAGTGTGGTTGACATATTATAACACATTCTTCCGATGAGCTCTTGTATTGGGTTAAAGGCCTTGTCAGAATTGGATATATGTAGTGTGGTTGACATATCATAACACATTCTCCCGATGAGCTCTTGTATTGGGTTAAAGGCCTTGTCAGAATTGGATATATGTAGTGTGGTTGACATATCATAACACATTCTCCC
>NW_013933242.1:0-406 GCF_000517525.1 Limulus polyphemus | reverse complement strand
GGTTTAATCTGTTACCATCACAATGCACGATAATAATCAACCCAATCAAAATCACTGTTTCCAATTGTTACTATTTTTAGTTATTCCAACTACATAAGCCTCATGTGAGAATAACTGAGTAGCTGAATGTAATCGAGGTTCATTAGACGAATCAACTGATCTTGTCGCATCCATTCAAAATTTGTTTTTTTGAAACTTGTAATAAAATATCATTATTTCTGATCATCATACACAAGTTGTTCAAATTTTGAATGGATGCAACAAGAATTCTCTGTTGTGAATTGGACAGCTGAGTTATTTGGAGACACTGATAAAATGTGGAAAATTTTTAAAAATCCAAGATAAACATATTCGTTATGTGTACAAAACATAAGCAGAGTCTCAAGTAAATTTTCAACTTGTGAAG
>NW_013933241.1:0-288 GCF_000517525.1 Limulus polyphemus | reverse complement strand
GAGCATGTTTGTTGGGACGGGGATTCGAACCCGCGACCCTCAGATTGCGAGTCGAGTGCCTATGCTGGGCCTGAACGATGAGAGAAACAATATTTTATGAAACACCATTTAATGTGAAGTGTAGCACTTTAAACGTTAGGGTTTAACTGCCAAAGTATTGGAACCACAGGTCTAACATTTGGAATAAAAATCACGCAAACTGCAAATATATATTTTTTCACGTTCCTCTTAATTTGTTGATTTTTAATTCAAAATCATAGGCATGATAAAATATCATTTAAGATCAAT
>NW_013933240.1:0-559 GCF_000517525.1 Limulus polyphemus | reverse complement strand
AAACATTCACATCGTTATATATATGGTAAATAAATACTTCTGTTAAAAATTTACATCGCTATATATAAATGTATGGTAAATAAAAACTTCTGAGTAAACATTTACAACGATATATATATGGTAATTAAATCTTGTGATTAAACATTTAGACCGATATATATATATAGATATATCGTTGTAAATGTTTATTCAGAAGTTTTTATTTACCATCTGTATATCTATATTATATATCGATGTGAATTTTTAAACAGAAGTTTTTATTTACCTATATATGGTAAATAAAAACTTCTAGTTTAAAACTTGACATCGATATATATATATATATGGTAAATAAAAACTTCTAAAAAGAAGTTTTATTTATCATGTATATGTATATCGTTGAGAATGTTTATTCAAATATTCTCAACGATATACGTATACATGGTAAATAAAACTTCTGATTAAACATTCACATCGTTATATATACGGTAAATAAATACTTCTGTTAAAAATTTACATCGCTATATATAAATGTATGGTAAATAAAAACTTCTGAGTAAACATTTACAACGATAAATAT
>NW_013933239.1:0-651 GCF_000517525.1 Limulus polyphemus | reverse complement strand
ACATAACAATACTCATCCTCTAAACGTGTCTAACACACACTAATACTCATCCTCTAAGAGTGTCTAACACACCACAATACTAATCCTTTAAACGTGGCTAACAACCACAATACTTATATTCTAAATAGTGTCTAACACACCACAATACTCATCCTTAGTATTGTGGTGTGTTAGACACTTTTAGAGGATGAGTATTGTGGTGTGTTAGACACGTTTAGAGGATGAGTATTGTGGTGTGTTAGACACGTTTAGATTTTGTGTTATACACGTTTAGAGGATGAGTATTGTGGTGTGTTAGACACATTTAGAATATAAGTATTGTGTTATTAGCCATGTTTAAAGGAACCACAATATTCATCCTCTAAACGTGTCTAACTCATTCTCTAAACAATCCTCTAAACGTGTTAGACAACTCATCCTCTAAACGTGTCTAACATACCACAATACTCATCCTCTAAACGTGTCTAAAACACTACAATACTCATTCATACCACAATACTCATCCTCTAAACGTGTCTAACACACGACAATACTAATCCTTTAAACGTAGCTAACAACACAATACTTATATTCTAAATGTGTCTAACACACCACAATACTCATCCTCTAAACGTGTATAACAAAAAACAATACTCATCCAGTAAACGTGTC
>NW_013933238.1:0-328 GCF_000517525.1 Limulus polyphemus | reverse complement strand
CTAAAAATACCGCTATCAAAGTCAAAAATATCTAGTATAAGAAGGCCAAAAAAGTCAGTTATGAAAGTCGACCAAATCGAGTGGAAGAAAACTAAAAACACGTTTTCCAAGTCAACAAAATCTAGTGGAAAACTGACTAAAAGGACCCTTATCAATGTCAACAAAATTTTGTTGACATTGATATGGGTCCTTTTAGTCAGTTTTCCAATATATTTTGTCGACTGTTATAACGGACTTTTAGTCTTCCTTCCTCCAGATTCGACTGTTATAACGGTCTTTTAGTCCTCCGTCCACGTCAAAAATATCTAGTCTAAGAAGGCCAAAAAAT
>NW_013933237.1:0-294 GCF_000517525.1 Limulus polyphemus | reverse complement strand
GGCAGATAGTCCATTAAATAGTTTGGCAGATAGCCCATTAAATAGTTTGGCAGATAGTCCATTAAATAGTTTGGCAGATAGTCCATTAAATAGTTTGGCAGATAGTCCATTAAATAGTTTGACAGATAGCCCATTAAATAGTTTGGCAGATAGTCCATTAAATAGTTTGGCAGATAGTCCATTAAATAGTTTGGCAGATAGTCCATTAAATAGTTTGACAGATAGTCCATTAAATAGTTTGGCAGATAGTCCATTAAATAATTTGGCAGATAGCCCATTAAATAGTTTGGCAGA
>NW_013933236.1:0-215 GCF_000517525.1 Limulus polyphemus | reverse complement strand
AAACGAGAATAATCTAAGACAACTGTTAATAGAGTAAACGAGAATAATCTTAGAGTAAACGAGAATAATCTAAGACAACTGTGGTTTTAAACTAAATGTATTACTAGAGTAAACGAGAATAATCTAAGACAACTGTGGTTTTAAACTAAATATATTACTAGAGTAAACGAGAATAATCTAAGACAACTGTGGTTTTTAACTAAATATATTACTAT
>NW_013933235.1:0-273 GCF_000517525.1 Limulus polyphemus | reverse complement strand
ATATACATCATTCTCAACCAACTGTGTCGTCGGTGATTTACACGAAATTTATGGAAGTCTGACTTCTGATAAATACAGGTACATTCGTATTGATCATGTCATTATCCCTGCTGTACGGTACAGCAGATTTGGAAACCTCATATAAGTTTCTTCGTGTGTCCCTATGTACCATGTCAAAACTTTCCTGGTGGGTCAACGGTAAATTGTGGACTTATAATGCTAAAATCCAGGGTTCGATACCTGTGATGGAAAGAGCGCAGAGAGCTCATCGTG
>NW_013933234.1:0-309 GCF_000517525.1 Limulus polyphemus | reverse complement strand
CAGTAAAATGATAAATTATCCAAAACGTTTGGGTTGTGTAGCATCATTCGGTAAAATGATAAATTATCCAAAACGTTTGGGTTGGATATCATCATACAGTAAAATGATAAATTATCCAAAACGTTTGGGTTGGATATCATCATATAACAAAGCGAGGATGTTCTTTAGAATCTCTTTAAACAGAAACTGTAGTCCCTAAATTTGCTTTATGTCATTTGTCAAAAATCTTGTAATCGTTATACTTGCGACAGCTACAACTCTTTAGTTAACATAAGAAACAAAAACTTGCTACGAATTCAAATAACTCAT
>NW_013933233.1:0-440 GCF_000517525.1 Limulus polyphemus | reverse complement strand
TTCCTACGAAATAGGTACTATACGATATTTTTCTATTAATTCTGTTGGGTTTTCGATGAAAATATGATTTTTTGGTGAAATGGAAAAAAGTTCTTTTTTGACGGGCTATAGCCCATTTTATTGCCAAAATCTTGAAAAAAATTGATTTCCCTAGGGCATCTTTGTATTGAAATATGGAAGTCTTACATCGGAATAAAGGATATCCATTTTCCCAGTAAAATCGAAGCTAACCGAAATCTTGCTAACAGGTTATAAAATCACTATTGGGAATTTTTTGTTTTTTCAGTTGTATTGTAAACAAAGATTAGCTTTAAAAAATAATTATTCAAAGAAAATCCGAACATCTTAAAAGGCCATGACGTCTTCTTATAAAATAAACTACACCTTTTGGTTTCATTTTACTCTGGGATAGCGAAAGTTGATTTTTTTAAGCTTTTCAC
>NW_013933232.1:0-279 GCF_000517525.1 Limulus polyphemus | reverse complement strand
TGGGTCGGTGAAAATCACAGTGAGCTTTATTAATATTTTACTTTCTACTTTTACCAGACTACACATACCACTGGTCGTTGAAAATCACAGTGAGCTTTATTAATATTTCTTTCTACTTTTACCAGACTACATGTAGTACTGGGTGGTGAACATCACAGTGAGCTTTATTAATATTTTACTTTCTATTTTTACCAGACTACACATACTACTGGTCGGTGAAAGTCACTGTGATCTTTATTAATATTTTACTTTCTATTTTTACCAGACTACACATACTAC
>NW_013933231.1:0-830 GCF_000517525.1 Limulus polyphemus | reverse complement strand
AAAATTCCCAATAGTTATTTCATAATCTGTTATCAAAACTTCGCCTATTTTCGATTTTACTGTTTTTTGTCTCCTGTTATGTTGTAAACAAAGATGAGCTTTAAACAGTAGATTATTGGGATGCTGAGATTTTGTTTCTAAATCGCCATGACGTCTTATTATTAAATAAACTCCACCTTTTTGATTGTTTGTAATCTGGGTTAGTGAAAGTTGAAGTTTTTTATGTTAAAAGCTCATAACTGAGACATTATTGCATTAACCAAAACTATTATGTCATAGAAATAAGTGCTTTTATGAGGCAAAATTAATAGACAACTATCGGATGGTGCTTATATTTCCAAAAAAATTCATAAAGTATTGGGAATTTTGGTGAAGGGATATCCATTTTGAAAGTCTTGCATCAATGGCATCATTGTATTGAAATATAAAAAAAAAACTTTTTTTTTCAAAATTTGAGAAAAAACGTGGGCTATAGCCTTGGCTTTTCGGAGAAAAAAAACAGTAAAATCGAAGATAACCGAAGTTTTGATAACAGATTATGAAATAACATAACAGGAAACAATGTTATCAAAATTTCGGTTATCTTCGAAAAAAACAGTAAAAGTTTCCTGTTATGTTGTAAACAGAGATGAGCTTTAAAAAAGGTGGAGTTTATTTAATAAGCGATTTTACTGTTTTTTGTTTCCTGTTATGTTGTAAACCGAGATGAGCTTTCAAAAGAAGATTATTCAAACAAAATCTCAGCGTCTAAAAGGCCACGACATCTTCTTATTAAATAAACTCCACCTTTTCGATTGTTTTTACTCTGGGTTAGCGAAAGTTCAATTTTT
>NW_013933230.1:0-444 GCF_000517525.1 Limulus polyphemus | reverse complement strand
AAGAAGACACAAGATTTAAAGATACTGTGTACTATCAAATAGAAGACACAAGATTTAACTATACTGTTTGACAGTACACAGTATCGTTAAATCTTGTGCCTTCTTTTTTGACAGTACACAGTATTGCTAAATCGTGTGTCTTCTTATTGACAGTACACAGTTTTGTTAAATCTTGTGTCTTCTTATTGAATGACACAGTATTGTTAAATCTTTTGTCTTCTTATTGACAGTACATAAGAAGAACAGTACACAGTTTGTTAAATATTGTGCATATTGAAATCGTGTGTCTTAGCAATACTGTGTACTATCAATAAAAAGACACAAGATTTAACGATATTGTGTACTTTCAATAAGAAGACACAAGATTTAACCTGTGTAATGTCAATTAGAAGACACAAGAGTTAACGATACTGTGTAATGTCAATTAGAAGACACAAGATTTAA
>NW_013933229.1:0-240 GCF_000517525.1 Limulus polyphemus | reverse complement strand
TCAAACTACAGCTTAGCAGATTTTCCTCCAACAACTGCTGTAATTTCTCCTCTTGTTTTTGTATTGCTGCCATCGGAAAAAATAAACAAGAAGAACGAGAAAAGAAACAAGAAGAGAAATTAAAACAGTTGTTAGAGGGAAAAGAAAAGAAACAAGAAGAACGAGAAAATAAACAAGAAAAGAAACAAGAAGAACGAGAAGCGAAATTACAACAGTTGTTAGAGGAAAAAGAAAAGAAAC
>NW_013933228.1:0-219 GCF_000517525.1 Limulus polyphemus | reverse complement strand
ACTTGTTTCTATCTTACCTGATTCTCACCTGTTGAATAAAATGTTAGTTTAGAACGACTTGTTTCTATCTTACCTGATTCTCACCTGTTGAATAGAATTGTTAGGTTAGAACGACTTGTTTTCTATCTTACCCGATTCTCACCTGTTGAATAGAATTGTTATGTTAGAACGACTTGTTTTCTATCTTACCTGATTCTCACCTGTTGAATAGAATTGTTA
>NW_013933227.1:0-287 GCF_000517525.1 Limulus polyphemus | reverse complement strand
CTAGTAGTCTACACGAGGAAAGCCAGTTATGAATCACTCCACCTTATAGTAATCTACTGAAACACTCCAACTTCTAGTAGTCTACACAAGGAAAGCTAGTTATGAATCACTCCACCTTGAATAGTAGTCTACTGAATCACTCCAACTTCTAGTAGTCTACACGAGGAAAGCAAGTTTGGCACAGTTTTGCCTCGTATAATGATGATGGGTTGATACAATACTTATGTTTTTTTTCAGTCCTCTTCAACTCACCATTTAGTCACCTAGTAGTCTACACGAGGAAAGCT
>NW_013933226.1:0-256 GCF_000517525.1 Limulus polyphemus | reverse complement strand
AAACCTAAGTTTTCATGGAGAAATTGTTCCAAGTAAGGCTAAAGATGAGTATGGTGGTTATAAAATCGGAAAACCTAGGTGTAACTCTAGGTTCATGGAGTAGTTGTACCAAGTAAGGCTAAATATGAATATGGTGGATATAAATTCGGTAACTGGAGTTACACCTAAGTGTTCATGGAGTAGTTGTTCCAAGTAAGGCAAAAGATGAGTATGGTGGTTATAAGTTCTTTAACTAGAGTTACACCTATGTGTTCAT
>NW_013933225.1:0-554 GCF_000517525.1 Limulus polyphemus | reverse complement strand
CACAAATACTCCATGAACACCTAGATGTAACTCTAGTTACCGAATTTATAACCACCATACTCATCTTTAGCATTACTTGGTACAACTACCAAACCTAAGTGTTCCTGTTATATATTCGGTAACTAGAGATACACCTAGGTGTTTATGGAGTAGTTGTACCAAGTAAGGCTACAGATGAGTATGGTGGTTCCACCATACTCTCTTTAGCGTTATTTGGTACAACATAGCTATTCGTGGAGTGAAGTAGTTGTACCAAGTAAGGCTAAAGATGAGTATGGTGGTTATAAATTCCGTAACTAGAGTTACACCTAGGAGTTCATGGAGTAGTTGTACCAAGTAAGGCTAAAGATGAGTATGGTGGTTATAAATTCGGTAACTAGAGATACATAGGAACACTTAGGTTTAACTCTAGTTACCGAATTTATAACCCCAAACTCATTTTTAGCGTTATTTGGTACAGCCACTCCACGAACACCTAGCTGTAACTCTAGGTACCGAATTTGTAACCACCATACGCATCTTTAGCGTTATTTGGTACAACAGCTCCACGAACA
>NW_013933224.1:0-359 GCF_000517525.1 Limulus polyphemus | reverse complement strand
ATCAGTTCCAGGGAACAGTGAAACCACTACCATCAATTCCAGAAAATAGTACCAATACCATCAGTTCTATAGAGTAGTAACAACAGCATCAGTTCTAGGGAACAGTAACACCACTACCATCAATTCCAGTAAATAGTACCAATACCATCAGTTTTATAGAGTAGTAACAACAACATCAGTTCCAGGGAACAGTGAAACCACTACCATCAATTCCAGTAAATAGTACCAATACCATCAGTTCTATAGAGTAGTAACAACAGCATCAGTTCTAAGGAACAGTAACACCACTACCATCAATTCCAGTAAATAGTAACAGACTCATCAGTTTTATAGAGTAGTAACAACAACATCAGTTCCAG
>NW_013933223.1:0-314 GCF_000517525.1 Limulus polyphemus | reverse complement strand
GAGATGTATTACAAACCAGATGTACGACGTAACTAAGAGATGTATTATAAACCAGATGTACGACGTAACTAAGAGATGTATTACAAACCAGATGTACGACGTAACTAAGATGTATTATAAACCAGATGTATGACGTAACTAAGATGTATCATAAACCAGAGGTACGACGTAACTAAGATGTATTATAAACTAGATGTATGACGTAACTAAGATGTATTATAAACCAGATGTATGACGTAACTAAGAGATATATTATAAACCAGATGTATGACGTAACTAAGATGTATTATAAACCAGATGTACGATGTAACTAA
>NW_013933222.1:0-244 GCF_000517525.1 Limulus polyphemus | reverse complement strand
TAAATGTCATTTGTAGATATTTGTTGTTTAATGTTGGTGGCATTTAAAAAGGTAGTAACACACCAGTGTCAAAGACCAACATTAAACAACACTAGATATTAACGACATTTAAACAGGTAGTATCATACCAATGTCAAAGACCAACATTAAACAACAGTAGATATTAACGACATTTAAACAGGTAGTAACATACCAATGTCAAAGTTTGAATGTCGTTAATATCTACTGTTGTTTAATGTTGGCC
>NW_013933221.1:0-336 GCF_000517525.1 Limulus polyphemus | reverse complement strand
TTGTGTTAAACCTAGGTGTTCGTTGAGTTGTTGAACCAAATAACGCTAAAGATGAGTATGCGGGTTATATATTCGGTAACTAGAGTTACACCTAGGTGTTTAAGGAATAGTTTGTAACTATAGTTACAGAATTTATAACCACCATACTCATATTTAGCCATACTTGTTACCCTAGGTGTTCGTGGAGCTGTTGTACCAAATAACGCTAAAGATGAGTATGGTGGTTATAAATTCGGTAACTATAGTTACACCTAGGTGTTCAAGGAGTAGTTGTGCCAAGTAAGGCTAAAGATGAGTATGGTGGCTATAAGTTCTGTAACTAAAGTTACACCTAGG
>NW_013933220.1:0-419 GCF_000517525.1 Limulus polyphemus | reverse complement strand
ATTATAAGAAACCGGTAAGTGATACTGCTCATTTGGTATTTACAGAAGTCCTTTGCAAGAACGTGTTATTTATATATATGTTATAAGAAACCGGTAAGTGATACTGCCAACAAAGGACTTCTGTAAATACCAAATGAGCAATATCACTTACCCGATTCTTATAATATATATATATAAATAATACTTTTTAGAACGTGTTATTTTTATATATATTATAAGAAACCGGTAAGTGATACTGCTCATTTGGTATTTACTAAAGTCCTTTGTTAGAACGTGTTATTTATATATATTTTTTAAGAAACGGGTAAGTGATACTGCTCATGTGGTATTTACAGAAGTCCTTTGTTAGAACGTGTTATTTATATATATATATTATAAGAAACGGGTAATTGATACAGCTCATGTGGTATTTACAGACG
>NW_013933219.1:0-363 GCF_000517525.1 Limulus polyphemus | reverse complement strand
AAGATTTAAAGAAACTGTGTACTGTCAATAAGAAGACACAAGATTTAACGATACTGTGTACTTTCAATAACAAGACACAAGATTTAACGATACTGTGTACTGTAAATAAGAAGACACAATAGCTAAATCTACTGTGTACTGTCAAGAAGAAATTGTAAAATACTTGTGTCGACAGTACACAGTTTGTGTTTTCTTACTGATTTAACAATAACGTGTCCTGTCAATAAGAGGAAACAAGATTTAACGATACTGTGTACTGTCAATAAGAAGACACAATATTCTTCGATAATGTGTACTGTCATTAAGAAAACACAAGATTTAACAATAACGTGTCCTGTCAAAAAGAAGACACAAGATTTAACG
>NW_013933218.1:0-386 GCF_000517525.1 Limulus polyphemus | reverse complement strand
TGATTTGGGTTGAATAATCTTATATTTAAAGCCCTTCTTTTGTTTATTATACCTGAAGGGAAAAAAAGGAAGCTCGCATATTTTGATATAGGATTATGGAATAAATATTGGAAATTTCGATGAAAGGATGTCCAATGTCTTGATGTGCACTATTCAGAATAGCCTTCACTTTTTGCTAAAATTTTGAAAAAAATTATTTTTCTTCATATTTCAATACGAAGCTAGCCTTGGTATTTTCGGTGAAAATATAAATTTTTTGAAACTTGAAAAAAACTGCTTTTTTGAAGCATAATTAATAGAAGAATAACGGCTAGTGTTTATTTCGGCAGAAAATTCAAAATTGAGACATTATAACATTCACGAAAAAGTATTATTCGCATCCAAAG
>NW_013933217.1:0-227 GCF_000517525.1 Limulus polyphemus | reverse complement strand
GTGGGAAGGGGGTGCTGTGAAATAGCATAATAGTCCAAAAGTTAGAGGCGAATCAAGTACTTGGCTTTTCCAGTCACTCTCATGTATCTATATACTCCCCAGGCCACACTTGAACCAGTATTTGTTTAGTATATAAAAGAGTAATAAATTTAAAGTGTGTTTTTGATTCATCTAAAACAGTGGTATTTCATCCATAGTTGATAGCTATTTCATTTACAGACCAGAAG
>NW_013933216.1:0-572 GCF_000517525.1 Limulus polyphemus | reverse complement strand
AACCTAGTGAACCTCATCCAGTTACTGGTTTCTTTATATTCTCTCACCTGCTAATGTCTACATTAAGTTAATGTAGACACTCCCCTAACCTAGTGAACTCCATCCAGTTACTGTTTCTTTATATTCTCTCACCTGCTAACTTAATGTAGACACTCCCCTAACCTAGTGAACCTCATCCACACTTAATGTTTCTTTATATTCTCTCACCTGCTAACTGAAAGTAGGCACTCCCCTAACCTAGTGAACTCCATCCAGTTACTGTTTCTTTATATTCTCTCACCTGCTAACTTAATGTAGATACTCACCTGCTAACTTAATGTAGACACTCCCCTAACCTAGTGAACTCCATCCAGTTACTGTTTCTTTATATTCTCTCACCTGCTAACTTAATGTAGACACTCCCCTAACCTAGTGAACTCCATCCAGTTACTGTTTCTTTAAATTCTCTCACCTGCTAACTTAATGTAGACACTCCCTAACCTAGTGAACTCCATCCAGTTACTGTTTCTTTATATTCTCTCACCTGCTAACTTAATGTAGACACTCCCCTAACCTAGTGAACTCCATCCACG
>NW_013933215.1:0-252 GCF_000517525.1 Limulus polyphemus | reverse complement strand
ATTTTTAACCACCATACTCATCTTTAGCGTTCTGTAACTATTTAGCCTTACTTGTACAACTACTCCATGAAACCTAGTTGTAACTCGATGAGTATCGTGGTTATAAATTTGGTAAATAGAGTTACACCTACGTGTTCGTGCAGTTATTGTACGAAATAACGCTAAAGATGAGTATGGAGTTACACATTCGGTAACTAGAGTTACACCTAGGTGTTCATGAAGTAGTTGTACCAAGTAAGGCTAAAGATGAGT
>NW_013933214.1:0-268 GCF_000517525.1 Limulus polyphemus | reverse complement strand
AACTACTATTAAATTATATTTAAAACTATGGTAACTCTGTCGCTATACTTGTTTATGTAGGATTCGATCATGATCCGGGGAAAACTTTCATAATTCAACTAACTATTAAATTTCAGTATGATAATGCATAAAATAAATCTTCAAACAATACATTCATTATCCTTTCTTAAGTATAAAAATTTTCTTTCTTACAAAAATAGTAACATTATAAAATGACAGAAATATTTCATTTTTGTTCGTTAAGCACAAAACTGCGCAAAAGGTTATC
>NW_013933213.1:0-323 GCF_000517525.1 Limulus polyphemus | reverse complement strand
AAGTGAAACATGTATTAACTCTTCCCAAGAGTGAAACATGGGTTAACTCTTCTCACGAGTGAACATGGATTAACTCTTCTCACGAGTGAACATGGGTTAACTCTTCTCACGAGTGAAACATGGATTAACTCTTCTCAGGAGTAAAACATGGATTAACTCTTCTCACGAGTGAAACATGTATTAACTCTTCCCACGAGTGAAACATGGGTTAACTCTTCTCACGAGTGAAACATGGATTAACTCTTCCCACGAGTAAAACATGGATTAACTCTTCTCACGAGTGAAACATGGATTAACTCTTCCCACGAGTGAAACATGGGTTA
>NW_013933212.1:0-267 GCF_000517525.1 Limulus polyphemus | reverse complement strand
TAGTGTAGTATACTTTATTTTGTAGAGGAGAACAGTGTAGTATACTTTGTAGTATAGAACAGTGTAGTATACTTTGTAGTGGAGAACAGTGTAGTATACTTTATTTTGTAGAGGAGAACAGTGTAGTATACTTTGTAGTGGAGAACAGTGTAGTATACTTTGTAGTGGAGAACAGTGTAGTATACTTTATTTTGTAGAGGAGAACAGTGTAGTATACTTTGTAGTGGAGAACAGTGTAGTATACTTTGTAGTGGAGAACAGTGTAGT
>NW_013933211.1:0-300 GCF_000517525.1 Limulus polyphemus | reverse complement strand
ACTAGTCATCCAATGCTTTATAGGTAACCCATATGGTATTTTATGTATGTTATAGCCTTTACTAGTCATCCAATATTTCATAGGTAACCCATCTGGAATTTTATGTATGTTATAGCCTTCACTAGTCATCAAAATACTTTATAGGTAATCCATAGGTATTTTATGTATGTTATAGCCTTTAAAGCATTGGATGACTAGTATAGGTAACCCATATGGTATTTTATGTATGTTATAGCCTTTACTAGTCATCCAATATTTTATAGGTAACCCATATGGTATTTTATGTATGTTATAGCCTTT
>NW_013933210.1:0-288 GCF_000517525.1 Limulus polyphemus | reverse complement strand
CGTGGAGTTGCTATACCAAATAACGCTAAAGATAAGTATGGTGGTTATAAATTCGGTAACTAGAGTTAAACCTAAGTGTTCATGGATTAGTTGTACCACCCCATACTCATCTTTAGCCTTACTGATTATAAATTCGGTAACTAGAGTTATACCTAGGTGTTTATGGAGTAGTTGTACCAAGTAAGGCTAGAGATGAGTATGGTGGTTACAAATTCGGTAACTAGAGTTACACCTAGGTGTTCGTGGAGTTGGTGTACCAAATAACGCTAAAGATGAGTATGGTGGTTA
>NW_013933209.1:0-684 GCF_000517525.1 Limulus polyphemus | reverse complement strand
ATTCGTGGAGTTGTTGTACCAAATAACGCTAAAAATGAGTATGGGTTACACATTCAGTAACTAGAGTTGATGGTGTTGATGGAGTAGTTTTACCAAGTAAAGCCGAATTTATAACCCCATACTCATCTTTTGAATGTGTAACCCATACTCATCTTTAGCGTTATTTGGTACAACAACTCCACGAATACCTAGGTGTAACTCTAGTTACGGAATTTATAACCACCATACTCATCTTTAGCCTTACTTGGTAAAACTACTCCATTAACAATTAGGTGTAACTCTAGTTACCAGGTGTAACTCTAGTTACCGAATTTATAACCACCATACTCATCTTTAGCTTTACCTGGCACAACTACTCCATGAACACCTAAGTGTAACTATAGTTACGGAATTTATAACCACCATAATCTTTAGCGTTATTTGGTACAAGAACTCCACGAATACCTGAGTATGGTGGTTATAAATTCGGTAACTAGAGTTACACCTTATTTGGTACAACTACTCCATGAACATCTAGGCTAAAAATGAGTATGGTGGTTATAAATTCGGTAACTAGAGTAACACCTAGGTGTTCGTGGAGTTGTTGTACCAAGTAAGGCTAACGATGAGTATGGTGGTTATAAATTAGTTAACTAGAGTTAGTCCTAGGTATTCGTGGAGTAGTTGTAACAAGTACGGCTAAAG
>NW_013933208.1:0-392 GCF_000517525.1 Limulus polyphemus | reverse complement strand
AGAGAAGTAAGAAGACAAGTAGACAACAATAGATCTTTGTTAACCTAACCTATATATGTAAGAGAAGTAAGAAGACAAGTAGACAACACTTCTCTCTATATATTTACGTAGATCTTTGTTAACCTAACAAGTTGTCTACTTGTCTTCTTACTTCTCTCTCTATATATGTACGTAGATCTTTGTTAACTTACAAGTTGTCTACTTGCCTTCTTCTCTATATATATATGTGCGTAGATCTTTGTTAACCTAACATAGAAGACAAGTAGACAACTTGTTAGGTTAACAAAGATCTACGTACATATATATAGAGAGAAGTAAGAAGACAAGTAGACAACTTGTTAGGTTAACAAAGATCTACGTACATATATAGAGAGAAGTAAGAAGACAAGTAG
>NW_013933207.1:0-273 GCF_000517525.1 Limulus polyphemus | reverse complement strand
CGTTTTCTTTAGATGAAGGTTATTATTCTTCTTCTGTCCAATTTATCCAAAATACACATAATATATTCCAGATGAGGATAGTTACTATATCACTGGGTCCTTGGTGTAGTCATATGATTGAACATTTAGATATTCCCTGTAAATAAAATACATCTCCATAAACAACAGCAAATAGGACTACAAATTTCTATATGTTGTTTTCTCCATTTTATATCAAGTTCGTGTGAAGTAAAGTTCAACAACATATAATGTGGACATTGAATTTTAATAATT
>NW_013933206.1:0-279 GCF_000517525.1 Limulus polyphemus | reverse complement strand
GGTTTAATAAAGTTATCCATTCCTTTCATAAGGAACATAACCAACTTTATCATCTAACAGTTTAATAAAGTTATCCATTCCTTTCATAAGGAACATAACCAGTTTTATCATCTAACAGTTTAATAAAGTTATCCATTCCTTTCATAAGGAACATAACCAGTTTTATCAATCTAACAGTTTAATAAAAGTTATCCATTCCTTTTTTCATAAGGAACATAACCAACTTTATCTTATTAAACTGTTAGATGGAATGGATAACTTTTCATAAGGAACATAACC
>NW_013933205.1:0-206 GCF_000517525.1 Limulus polyphemus | reverse complement strand
GTGTACTGTCCTTCTTATTAGTATCGTTAAATCTTGTGTTGTATACTGCCAATAAGAAGACACAAGATTTAACAACACTGTGTACTGTCAATAAAAAGACACAATATTTAACGATACTGTGTACAGTCATTAAGAAGACACAAGATTTAACTATACTGTGTATTGTCAATAAGAAGACAAAATATTTAACAATACTGTGTACTATC
>NW_013933204.1:0-210 GCF_000517525.1 Limulus polyphemus | reverse complement strand
ATAGTTACACTGTGTTTAACTACACTTTATAATAACAATGTTCCAGGTCCTGTGCTCTCTTGTAAATTTGACAGCTATAGTTACACTGTGTTTAACTACACTTTATAATAACAATATTCCAGGTCCTGTATTCTCCTATAAATTGTACAGCTATAGTTACACTGTGTTTAACTACACTTTATAATAACAATGTTCCAGGTCTTGTGTTCT
>NW_013933203.1:0-206 GCF_000517525.1 Limulus polyphemus | reverse complement strand
CTTGAATTAGAACACACTTTATCTGATCACATAGTGCCACTTGACTTAGAACACACTTTATCTGATCACATAGTGCCACTTGACTTAGAATAGACTATCTGGTCACATGGTGCCACTTGACTTAGAAGACACTTTATCTGATCACATAGTGCCACTTGACTTAGAATACACTTTATCTGATCACATGGTGCCACTTGACTTAGAAC
>NW_013933202.1:0-239 GCF_000517525.1 Limulus polyphemus | reverse complement strand
CAACACTTGTCATATAAAATACAATACACGGAGTCTTTATTACATCATAAGGTCTCATAGTACACATGCTGTTGTAATATAACAGTATTTTATATAACAAATGAATACACGGGTCCTTTATTACTTTATGATGTATTGTACAATGACATGCTGTTGTAATTATAACCGTATTTTATATAACAAGTGAATACACGGAGTCTTTATTACCTTATTATGTATTGTACAATGACATGCTGTTG
>NW_013933201.1:0-330 GCF_000517525.1 Limulus polyphemus | reverse complement strand
ATCTAGTGAGCATATATAGATTACATGATTTAAACAGAACGTCATTAGACCATCTAGTGAGTACATAGATGACATGATTTAAACAGAACGTCATTAGAGTCTAGTGACGTTCTGTTTAAGTCATGTCATCTATATACTCACTAGATGGTATATACTCACTAGATATAGATGACATGATTTAAACAGAACGTCATTAGACCATCTAGTGAGTATATAGATTATATGATTTAAACAGAACGTCATTAGACCATCTATTGAGTATATAGGTTATATGATTTAAACAGAACGTCACTACACCATCTGTTGAGTATATAGATTACATGATTTAAA
>NW_013933200.1:0-306 GCF_000517525.1 Limulus polyphemus | reverse complement strand
ATATATATATATATAAATATAAATAAAAACTTCTGGGTAAACATTTACAACGATACACACACACACACATATATATATATGGTAAATAAAAACTTCTGATTAAACATTCATATCGATATATATATGGTAAATAAAACTACTGATTAAAAATTCACAACGATATATATATGGTAAAAAAAATTCTGAGTATAAATTTAAAACTATATATATATGGTAATAAAAACTTCCAATTAAACACTTACAATGATACATATACATATATATGGTAAACAAAAACTTCTGATTAAACATTCACATTGATATATA
>NW_013933199.1:0-207 GCF_000517525.1 Limulus polyphemus | reverse complement strand
AAGGACGCAGAGAACAGTGTGTGTTAAGTATGCAGAGAATTTATGTTAATAATGCAGTCAACAATGTATTTTAAGGACGCAGAGAATGGTGTGTGTTAAGTATGCAGAGAATATATGTTAAAGATGCAGTCAACAATGTATTTTAAGGACGCAGAGAATAGTGTGTTAAGTATGCAGTCAACAATGTATTTTAAGGACGCAGAGAAT
>NW_013933198.1:0-273 GCF_000517525.1 Limulus polyphemus | reverse complement strand
GCGTTTAACTTGTTCCCTAACCTTAGTTTCCCTCTTATATTATTCCGATAGTCGGTAACGTTCTTTCGTCTGCTACCGCGTTTCGAGATCGGGTCCGTGGAAAATTCCCTTAGTTTCCCGCTTATATTAGGGGAACAAGTTAAACGCGGCAGCAGACGAAAGAACGTTACCGACTATCGGAGAATTTTCCACGGACCCGATCTCGACGGCGGTACCTTACGCCTCTGCGGAACGCCTCCGGGGAACGCGGCCGAGGTTCCCGTCGGCGATACC
>NW_013933197.1:0-571 GCF_000517525.1 Limulus polyphemus | reverse complement strand
AGTCTATTTATAGATAAATTTATTACTTTGTATATACATAATATCGTGAGTCTATTTATAGATAAATTTATGTCTTTGTATAAACATAATAACGTGAGTCTATTTATAGATAAATTTATTACTTTGTATATACCTCATATCGTGAGTCGATTTATAGATAAATTTATTACTTTGTATACTATAAATAGACTCACGATATTATGTACTCACGATATTATGTTTATACAAAGTAATAAATTTATCTATAAATAGACTCACGATATTATGTATATACAAAGTAATAAATTTATGATATTATGTATATACAAAGTAATAAATTTATCTATAAATAGATAAATAGACTCACTAGATAAATTTATTACAATATTATGTTTATACAAAGTAATAAATTTATCTATAAATAGAATCACGATATTATGTATATACAAAGTAATAAACTTATCTATAAATAGACTCACGATAGTATGTATATACAAAGTAATAAATTGATCTATAAATAGACTCACAATATTATGTAATACGAAGTGAGTATATTTATAGACAAATTAATTACTTTGTATAAACATAATAT
>NW_013933196.1:0-401 GCF_000517525.1 Limulus polyphemus | reverse complement strand
TTCTAAAACCTTTCTACAGTTATTATGTCTACTATTTAAATAATCCTAAAACCTTTCTACAGGTTTTAGGATTATTTAAATAGTAGACATAATAACTGTAGAAATGTTTTAGGATTATTTAAGTAGTAGACATAATAACTTTCTACAGTTATTATGTCTACTATTTAAATAATCCTAAAACCCTTAAAACCTTTCTACAGTTATTATGTCTACTATTTAAATAATCCTAAAACCTTTCTACAGTTATTATGTCTTCTATTTAAATAATCCTAAAACCTTTCTATAGTTACTGACTACTATTTAAATAATCCTAAAACCTTTCTACAGTTATTATGTCTATTTAAATAATTCTAAAACCTTTCTACAGTTATTATGTCTACTATTTAAATAATCCTAAAACC
>NW_013933195.1:0-300 GCF_000517525.1 Limulus polyphemus | reverse complement strand
CTCAAGGAGAAGTTCTTTAAAAAAAAAAAAACACTACACATATGTAATATACTGCCTAAAGTAGCGTTGCTTTCCTTATATGAAATTATATTTGAAACGGGGCGGTTAGGCTCTCCTTTAAGATTGAAAGACTTATTCTCAACCCTAATCCTTTAACGTTGAAAGACTTATTCTCAACCCTAATCCTTTAACGTTGAAAGGCTTATTCTCAACCCTAATCCTTTAAGATTGAAAGACTTATTCTCAACCCTAATCCTTTAACGTTGAAAGACTTATTCTCAACCCTAATCCTTTAACGTT
>NW_013933194.1:0-294 GCF_000517525.1 Limulus polyphemus | reverse complement strand
ACGGTTTATTAACAGACATCGTTGTGTATCAAGTGTATTGAATCAACGTGTACACTCGTTGTGTATCAAGTGTACGTGTACACGTTGATTCACGGTTTATTAACAGACATCGTTGTGTATCAAGTGTATTATGTATACGTTGAATAACGGTTTATTAACAGACATCGTTGTGTATCAAGTGTATTGATTTATTAACAGACATCGTTGTGTATCAAGTGTACGTGTACACGTTGATTCACGGTTTATTAACAGACATCGTTGTGTATCAAGTGTATTGTGTACACGTTGATTCAC
>NW_013933193.1:0-208 GCF_000517525.1 Limulus polyphemus | reverse complement strand
AACCAAGAAGATAAACGAGAAACTTAGAAAATTATCATAAGTAAATAATAAGTATTAAATAGATAGAACCAAGAAGATAAACGAGAAACTTAGAAAATTATCATAAGTAAATAATAAGTATTGAATAGATATAACCAAGAAGATAAACAAGAAACTTAGAAAATTATCATAAGTAAATAATAAGTATTAAATAGATAGAACCAAGAAA
>NW_013933192.1:0-339 GCF_000517525.1 Limulus polyphemus | reverse complement strand
TCTCTATCGTATAGACAATCAGCATTGTTACTACCTCTATCGTATAGACAATCAACATTGTTACTACCTCTATCATATAGACAATCAACATTGTTACTACCTCTATCGTATAGACAATCAACATTGTTACTACCCCTATCATATAGACAATCAACATTGTTACTACCTCTATCATATAGACAATCAACATTGTTACTACCTCTATCATATAGACAATCAACATTGTTACCACCTCTATCATATAGGCAATCAACATTGTTACTACCTCTATCATATAGACAATCAACATTGTTACCACCTCTATCATATAGACAATCAACATTGTTACTACCTCTATCG
>NW_013933191.1:0-200 GCF_000517525.1 Limulus polyphemus | reverse complement strand
GATAAGTGCGTGTTGTGGTCTGTTACTACTCTCTATAGCTAGGGGATAAGTGCGTGTTGTGGTCTGTAGAGAGTAGTATAGCTAGGGGATAAGTGTGTGTTGTGGTCTGTAGAGAGTAGTATAGCTAAGGGATAAGTGCGTGTTGTGGTCTGTAGAGAGTAGTATAGCTAGGGGATAAGTGCGTGTTGTGGTCTGTAGAG
>NW_013933190.1:0-321 GCF_000517525.1 Limulus polyphemus | reverse complement strand
CTGGCTAACCTTGTTGTGTGTTAGACACATTTAGAATATAAGTATTGTGGTTACTCATCTTATAAAGTGTATAACACACAACAATACTCATCCCATAAACGAGTATTGTGGTGTGTATACACGTTTACGGGATGAGTATTGTGGTGTGTTAGACACATCCCATAAACGTGTCTAACACACCACAATACTCATCCCGTAAACGTGTATACACACCACAATACTCATCCTCTTTACCTGTCTAACAAACCGCAATACCCTTCCTCTAAAAGTGTCTAACACAACACAATACTCATCCTCTAAACGTGTCTAACACACCACAAT
>NW_013933189.1:0-209 GCF_000517525.1 Limulus polyphemus | reverse complement strand
GGGTTTATTTTAAAAGAAAACGTCATATCCTTTTAGATGTTGGGATTTTGTTTGAATAATATTATTTTTAAAGTTAATCTTTTTTTACACTATAACTGAAAACAAAAAAAAAAACTGTAAAATCCAAACAATCGAGATTTTGATTACAGATTATAAAATAACTTTTCTGTTATCAAAATTTCGGTAGCTCGATTTTACAGATTATAAAA
>NW_013933188.1:0-264 GCF_000517525.1 Limulus polyphemus | reverse complement strand
ATCTTGTGACTTCTTATTGAAAGGACACATTATTGTTAAATATTGTTTTCTTACTGACAGTACACATTATCGTTGAATATTGTGTCTTCTTATTGACATTGCTAAATCTTGTGTTTTCTTACTGACAGTACACATTATCGTTGAATATTGTGTCTTCTTATTGACAGTACACAGTATCGTAAAATATTGTGTCTTCTTATTGACAGTACACAGTATCGTTAAATCTTGTGTCTTCTTATTGACAGTACACAGTATCGTTAAATC
>NW_013933187.1:0-220 GCF_000517525.1 Limulus polyphemus | reverse complement strand
ATGTTTGTAGTGAAACGTTCTAACTGTCACTTTAACAATGATCTAAATGTTGACTATGTTTGTAGTGAAACGTTCTAACTGTCACTTTAACAATGATCTAAATGTTGACTATGTTTGTAGTGAAACGATCTAACTGTCACTTTAACAATGATCTAAATGTTGGCGATGTTTGTAGTGAAACGTTCTAACTGTCACTTTAACAATGATCTAAATGTTGACT
>NW_013933186.1:0-234 GCF_000517525.1 Limulus polyphemus | reverse complement strand
TTATCGTTGAATATTGTGTCTTCTTATTGACAGTACACAGTATCGTTAAATCTTGTGTCTTCTTATTGGTTAAATCTTTTGTGTTCCCATTGATAGTACACAGTATTTATAAATCTTGTGTCTTCTTATTGACAGAACACATTATCGTTAAATCTTGTGTCTTCTTATTGACAGTACACAGTATTGTTAAATCTTGTTTCTTTTATTGTACAGTACACAGTATCGTTAAATCTT
>NW_013933185.1:0-463 GCF_000517525.1 Limulus polyphemus | reverse complement strand
GTTTTCTACCAGTACGTCGTTCCATTTGGACGGATCATCTCCAACTTTTGTATGAACGTTCGCTGCATTCTTGCGTATTTACATGCAAAATTCTAGCCTCCTATTATCATTTTTTCGGAGTAACATAAAACGACCACAAAAATCTTCACTGCAGTACACATACGCTTTCAGAAAAGCCAATAAAAGAATCAGTAACCAAAAGGTTTTTCGATTTCTTGTTACCAGAGGGTCCCAAATTGATTATTCTGCCCCAAATTTGGTATGTAGGTACACTTTAAAGCATATTACTACGCAACGGAGTTTTACCTTCCTACTGTTTGTTTGAAAGGAGTTATGGAAGGTTTTGCGTTTTGCACCAGTACGTCGTTCCATTTGAACGGATCATCTCCAACTTTTGTATGAACGTTTGCTGCATTCTTGCGTATTTACATGCAAAATTCTAGCCTTCTATTATTATTTTTTC
>NW_013933184.1:0-250 GCF_000517525.1 Limulus polyphemus | reverse complement strand
CACTTACTGCACAACAATAAAATGTACATTATAGAAACAATAAGTGTACATTATTAACATTTCTAGCACAACAATAAAATGTACATATAGAAACGTTAATAATGTACACTTACTGCACAACAATAAAATGTACATTATAGAAACGTTAATAATGTACACTTACTGCAAAGCAATAAAATGCACATTATAGAAACGTTAATAATGTACACTTACTCACAACAATAAAAATGTACATTCTAGAAACGTTAAT
>NW_013933183.1:0-303 GCF_000517525.1 Limulus polyphemus | reverse complement strand
TTGTGTCTTCTTATCGGACAGTACACATTATTGTTAAATCTTACGAAGACACAAGATATAAGAATACTGTGTACTATCACTAACAAGCCACAAGATTTAACGATACTGTGTACTGTCAATAAGAAGACACAAGATTTAACAATACTGTGTATTGTCAATAAGAAGACACAAGATTTAACAATAATGTGTACAGTCGATAAGAAAACACGATACTGTTAAATCTTGTGTCTTCTTATTTGACAATACACAGTATTGTTAAAAGACACAAGATCTTATTGACAGTACACAGTATTGTTAACTCTT
>NW_013933182.1:0-232 GCF_000517525.1 Limulus polyphemus | reverse complement strand
ATCCGTGTCTCGTATGATATAAAGAGAGTTTACTCCACAAGTCACATGTCCGCGTCTCTTATATTACAAAGTGAGTTTACTTCACAAGTCCCATACCCGTGTCTCTTATATCATATAAAGAGTTTACTCCACAAGTCCCATACCCGTGTCTCTTATATCATGTAACTTGTGGAGTAAACTCTCCTCATACCCGTATCTCTTATATTATATAGAGAGTTTACTTCACAAGTCC
>NW_013933181.1:0-375 GCF_000517525.1 Limulus polyphemus | reverse complement strand
GAGTAAAGGTGAGTTACTCGGAGCTACTGTATAAGATATTACCTAATCAAGAGTAAAGGTGAGTTACTCGGAGCTACTGTATAAGATATTACCTAATCAAGAGTAAAAGCTGAGTTACTCGGGGCTACTGTATAAGATATTACCTAATCAAGAGTAAAGCTGGTCTTATTCAGTAGCCCAGAGTAACATTTACTCTTGATTAGGTAATACTGAGTTACTCGGAGCTACTGTATAAGATATTACCTAATCAAGAGTAAACTGAGTTACTCTGGGCTACTTTATAAGATATTACCTAATCAAGAGTAAAACTGAGTTACTCGGGGGCTACTGCATAAGATATTACCTAATCAAGACTAAAACTGAGTTACTCGGGGC
>NW_013933180.1:0-203 GCF_000517525.1 Limulus polyphemus | reverse complement strand
CTCAAAGAGTTTTAGAATTGTTATACCTAAACATACAGCGGCTCAAAGAGTCTTAGAATGTTATACCTAAACATACAGCGGCTCAAAGAGTCTTAGAATGTTATACCTAAACATACAGCGGCTCAAAGAGTCTTATAATGTTATACCTAAACATACAGTGGCCTCAAAGAGTCTTAGAATGTTATACCTAAACATACAGTGGG
>NW_013933179.1:0-317 GCF_000517525.1 Limulus polyphemus | reverse complement strand
TATCATTTGTTCTCTTGAGATATCTATCATTTATGTGTGTTAATCCCATGTAATTCCTCTTTGTGCATTTTGCATGTCGTTTTTAAAAGTTTCTCTATCTAAATCATTTTTCAAGTGTTTATATCGTTTCCGAAAAATGACTTAGATAGAAAGTGTTTATATCGTTTCCAGTTTCTTCATGTTAATTACTGTTTATAATTGCTAGTTTTCTTATTTTATGTATTTTAACATCTTTTCTCTAACTACGTATGATATAGTCCGTTTTCTACGCGTAACTATTTTTTCCAATGTTATTTAGAGCTAAATCTCTGTTCGTA
>NW_013933178.1:0-216 GCF_000517525.1 Limulus polyphemus | reverse complement strand
TGAGATAAACACGGTACTGGACGCTAACAGAATTACCCGGATATTTTATATAGTTCTTCTTGTGATAGATATGTGTATCCGCTACTGACATTACATCAACTCTAGTAATGAGATAAACACGGTACTGAACGCTAACAGAATTACCCGGATATTTTATATAGTTCTTTTTCTGATAGCTATGTGTATCCGCTATTGACATTACACCAACTCAAGTAA
>NW_013933177.1:0-365 GCF_000517525.1 Limulus polyphemus | reverse complement strand
GTTCTTTATGGTGAAGAAATAAAATATGGCCCTGTAAAAGTTGGTTATGGTGAAGAAATAAAATATGGCCCTGTAAAAGTTGTTTATGGTAAAAAAATAAAATATGGCCCTGTAAAAGTTGTTTTTATCATAAACAACTTTTACAGGGCCATATTTTATCTTTTTCACCATATAAAATATGGCTCTGTAAAAGTTGTTTATGGTGAAAAAGATAAAATATGGCCCTGTAAAAGTTGTTTATGGTGACAAAATAAAACATGGCCCTGTAAAAGTTGTTTATGGTGAAAAAAATAAAATATGGCCCTGTACAAGTTGTTTATGGTGAAAAAAATAAAATATGGCCCTGTAAAAGTTGTTTATGGTGA
>NW_013933176.1:0-302 GCF_000517525.1 Limulus polyphemus | reverse complement strand
CCATCATAAAGTTAAAATTCTTTTTTTATGTATCATAGGTACTTATCAAATGTGTATTAACTTCCTCATGTAATACACGTACTGCCATCAAATGCATACTAACTTCCACATGTCTTACAGGTACCACAAAGAAATGTTTACTAACTTCCTCAGCAATTAATAGTAACACAATCAATTTTAAACTCACATCCTTATGTATTATAGGTACGTATCAAATGTTTATTAACTTACTCATGTGTTAAAATTACCATCATGAAATGTATACTATCTTCCTCATGTAATACAGGTACCACCATCAAATG
>NW_013933175.1:0-345 GCF_000517525.1 Limulus polyphemus | reverse complement strand
GGAAAGTCATATGTTCTAAATTTCATGCTTCTAGATGTAAGCGCTTGAGTTTGTTTCAAGCCGTATTCTACTTATATGTTCATCTTATTAGGATTTTATGAAACGGATGCGACTTTGCAGATTTCGATCTTAGTGTATGTTATTCACAAATACAAGAATGAAGAGAAATATGACAACTTCATTCTTGTATTTGTGAATAACATATACGAAGATCAGAAATATGACAACTTCATTCTTGTATTTGTGAATAACATATACGAAGATCAGAAATATGACAACTTCATTCTTGTATTTGTGAATAACATACACTAAGATCAGAAATATGACAAGATCTTAGTGTATGTT
>NW_013933174.1:0-247 GCF_000517525.1 Limulus polyphemus | reverse complement strand
TCTGTACAACCCCACCAGTTATATAAACAAATCTAATACATACATGTACAACCTCACCAGTTATATAGACAAATATAATACAAACAAATCTAATACATACATGTACAACCCCACCAGTTATATAAACAAATCTAATACATATCTGTACAACCACACCAGTTACATAGACAAATATAATACATACATGTACAACCACACCAGTTATATAGACAAATATAATACATACATGTACAACCACACCAGTTAT
>NW_013933173.1:0-348 GCF_000517525.1 Limulus polyphemus | reverse complement strand
CAATAAGAAGACACAAGATTTAACTATACTGTGTACTGTCAATAAGAAGACAAAATATTTAACAATATTGTGACTTTCAATAAGAAGACACAAGATTTAACAAAACTGTGTACTGTCAATAAGAAGACACACGATTTAGCAATACTGTGTAATGTACAAAAAGAAGGTGTCTTCTTATTGACAGTACACAGTATCGTTAAATCTTGTGTAAGATTTAACGATACTGTGTACTGTCAATAAGAAGACACAAGATTTAACGATACTGTGTATTGTCAAAAAGAAGATACAAGATTTAACGATACTGTGTACTTTCAATAAGAAGACACACGATTTAACAATACTGTGTAC
>NW_013933172.1:0-370 GCF_000517525.1 Limulus polyphemus | reverse complement strand
ATTTCTTGTTACCAGAGGGTCCTAAATTGATGATTCTTCACCAAATTTGGTATGTAGGTACACTTTAACGTTGCGTAGTAATATGCAGAGTTTTACCTTCCTACTGTCTGTATTAAAGGAGTTATGGAACGTTTTGCGTTTTGTACCAGTACTTCGTTCCAATATGCAACGAACGTTCATACAAAATTTGGAGATGATCCGTCCAAACTTGCGTATTTATATGCAAAATTCTAGCCTTCTATTGTCATTTTTGCGACTTTTGTGGTCGTTTTATGTTACTCTTTTATTGGCTTTTCTGAAAGCGTATGTGTACTGCAGTGAAGCTTTTGGTTACTGATTGTTTTTCGATTTCTTGTTACCAGAGGGTCCT
>NW_013933171.1:0-337 GCF_000517525.1 Limulus polyphemus | reverse complement strand
CAGTACACAGTATCGTGTCAATAAGAAGACACAAGATTTAACTATGTACTTTTACGATATCTATTGTCTTTTACTGATAGTACACAGTCTTGCTAAATCGTGTGTCTTTTAACAATACTGTGTACTATCAAACACAAGATTTCTTCTTATTGACAGTACACAATATCGTTAAACTATTGTGTCTTCTTATTGACAGTACACAGTATCGTAATACTTGTGTCTTTATTGACAGTACACAGTATTGTTAAATCTTGTGTCTTCTTATTGACAGGACATATTATTGTTAAATCTTGTGTCTTCTTATTGACAGTACAGAATATCGTTAAATCTTGTGTCT
>NW_013933170.1:0-306 GCF_000517525.1 Limulus polyphemus | reverse complement strand
AACTTATTTGTTAAAATAGTAATAATGTATATGCATACATAATGTGTTATAACAGAAATGCGACTATTTTACAAAATACTGGTCCACTAGAACACAGCCAAGACAGGTCACTTTGTAAAGGCCAGTTTTATATTATTGGATGGTAACATCAGTGCACAAGCGCCACATCATTCAACTTCTGTAACATTAGTCAGACACTGTTGAAAGGTTAATAAAATAAAAATAATAAATTTTTATATATATATATATATAAAAATGTTATGAGATTTAAGCTATTTAGACCAAACATTTGTAGTTTTGTGTTAT
>NW_013933169.1:0-252 GCF_000517525.1 Limulus polyphemus | reverse complement strand
ATAGACTTCCATGTTGAGTTCATCAAGGTTAGCATTTACCCAGATAGACTTCCATGTTGAACCTTGATGAACTCTGGGTAAATGCTATAGACTTCCATGTTGAGTTCATCAAGGTTAGCAATTAACCCAATTCTATCCACGCAGTACTTGAAATAAATATCGTTTGAGGTTTGGGATATAAAGTTTTTTATACTCATCGAGTTCAAGTCATATGAAACATTCAGTTTATTACAGTTGATAAGACGATTATCG
>NW_013933168.1:0-247 GCF_000517525.1 Limulus polyphemus | reverse complement strand
ATTGTTTATCTAACCATTAGGCAATACCAAACACTGTTCATCTAACCATTAGGTAATACCAAACACTGTTCATCTAACCATTAGCCAATACCAAACATTGTTCATCTAACCATTAAGCAATACCAAACACTGTTCAAATAACCATTAGCCAATACCAAACATTGTTGACTAATGGTTAGATGAACAATGTTAGGTATTGGCTAATGGTTAGATGAACAGTGTTTGGTATTGCCTAATGGTTAGATGC
>NW_013933167.1:0-383 GCF_000517525.1 Limulus polyphemus | reverse complement strand
GAAAGTACACAGTATCGTTAAATCCGTACTGTCAATAAGAAGACACAAACAGTATCGTTAATACTAGTGTCTTCTTATTGACAGTACTTAATATCGTTATATTTTCTGTCTTCTTATTGACAAGACACAGTATCGTTAAATCTTGTGTCTTCTTATTGACAGTACAAGATTTAACGATACTGTGTACTGTCAGTAAGAAGACACAAGATTTAACGATTCTTACTGATAGGACACATTATTGTTAAATCTTATGTTTTCTTACTGACAGTACACATTATCGTCGAATATTGTCTCTTCTTATTGACAGTACACAGTATCGTTAAATCTTGTGTCTTCTTATTGACAGTACACAGTATCGTTAAATTTTGTGTCTTCTTATTGAC
>NW_013933166.1:0-200 GCF_000517525.1 Limulus polyphemus | reverse complement strand
ATAAAGCTTCTGCGATGGCTTCTGGTACTCCTTCTGATCTAACACCTTGATGCTCACAAGGGTTTGCTGAGACGCAGAGTCTATGAAAAAGTTGCACCTTTGGCCATCAAGCTTTCCTGTCACATAGACACTGTGTGTGCTTGGCATTTTACACCTAGCTGTTGGGACTTAATGAGTGGGGTTGATGGGCGTCGCTCAAC
>NW_013933165.1:0-224 GCF_000517525.1 Limulus polyphemus | reverse complement strand
TAAGTTTTCGTCCCATTTTACTATTTGTCGTTAAGTATTAGGGTAAGGTTGAGCATAAACTTTTTATCTTTAATATTTTTTAAATGAATGAAGTTAGACTCTCAAATATCCAGAAGTGTTCTGATAAAATGTTTAATTAAATCAAGTGAAAACATTTTATTACAAAGTTTTGTACAGTAGTATTCCCTTTTTTTGAATTTTATTAATAGAAATTAATAGAATTA
>NW_013933164.1:0-322 GCF_000517525.1 Limulus polyphemus | reverse complement strand
GTTGGTATATTACTGTTGGTTTACTTCAGGTAACTACTGTGACATTAGTTTCAGGTTACAGAGTTGTAATATACCAACTGTTGGTTTACTTCAGGTAACTACTGTGACATTAGTTTCAGGTTACAGATTACCTGAAGTAAACCAACAGTTGGTATATTACAACTCTGTAACCTGAAACTAATGTCACAGTAGTTATTTGAAGTAAACCAACAGTTGGTATATTACAACTCTGTAACCTGAAACTAATGCCTCAGTAGTTACCTGAAGTAAACCAACAGTTGGTATATTACAACCTATTGTGACATCAGTTTCAGGTTACAGA
>NW_013933163.1:0-330 GCF_000517525.1 Limulus polyphemus | reverse complement strand
CTTTACACCTAGCACTGAATAATTCCTTAGCTTTAACAGTGGATGACAGGATGTTTAAATTGTATAGAATAATATCCTTACACCTAGCACTGAATAATTCCTTAGCTTTAACAGTGGATGACAGGATGTTTAAATTGTACAGAATAATATCCTTATACCTAGCATTGAATAATTCCTTAGCTTTAACAGTGGATGACAGGATGTTTATATTGTATAGAATAATATCTTTACACCTAGCACTGAATAATTCCTTAGCTTTAACAGTGGATGACAGGATGTTTAAATTGTATAGAATAATATCCTTACACCTAGCACTGAATAATTCCTTAG
>NW_013933162.1:0-309 GCF_000517525.1 Limulus polyphemus | reverse complement strand
TTTCCAATTAATTATTTATTAAGCAATCATTTTAAGGTTATGTTCATGTTAATTGTAATATATATATACACACACATACACACACACATATATATATATATATACACACACATACACACACACATATATATATATATACACACACATACACACACACATATATATATATATATATATACACACACACACCTCTTTTATATAAAAGGGTATGTTGCTGATGTAACCTTTTTCGAAACAGTTCAATGCTTTGTTCAGGCAATTTCTATGTACTTGGTGTAGGGTCATGCTTCGTCAAGTGTCAGAAGTTAT
>NW_013933161.1:0-274 GCF_000517525.1 Limulus polyphemus | reverse complement strand
CAAGAGGATAGGCCGTGCAGCGCATGCGTCATTGTGCCCACCAAGTTGTGTAACTAATAGAAATACACAACTTGGTGGGATAGAATCTGTGAACACATTTCTGAATTTGTACTAGAAATCGGTTTTCCTGTTGAAATTAGAAATACTGTGTTCTCCGATAGTTCAGTACTGTATAAAGTCGATAGATGTTTTTCGTCTCAAGTGAGCAAACGTCATGTATACGTTTATTCACACTAAGTTTTGTTTTAAATGTTGGTTTTTTTACCAAAGAATT
>NW_013933160.1:0-204 GCF_000517525.1 Limulus polyphemus | reverse complement strand
ATGTTAAATCTTGTGTCTTCTTATTGACAGTACACAGTTATACTGTGTACTGTCAATAAGAAGACACAAGATTTAACAATACTGTGTACTATCAATAACAAGCCATAAGATTTAACGATACTGTGTACTATCAATAACAGGCCACAAGATTTAACGAAACTGTGTACTGTCAATAAGAAGACAAAATACTTTAACAATACTGTG
>NW_013933159.1:0-205 GCF_000517525.1 Limulus polyphemus | reverse complement strand
TTTAACGATACTGTGTACTGTCCATAAGAAGACACAAGATTTAACAATACTGTGTACTCTCAATAAGAAGACACAAGATTTAACGATACTGTGTTTGTCAATAAAAGACACAAGATTTAACAATACTGTGTACTGTCAATAAGAAGACACAAGATTTAACGATACTGTCAGTAAGAAAACACAAGATTTAGCAATAATGTGTCCT
>NW_013933158.1:0-217 GCF_000517525.1 Limulus polyphemus | reverse complement strand
TTGGTCATCCCTACATAAAAAAATCAACAACGACAGAGTGTTTTACTTTACAACGTGTATATTTGTATTATGTCTGTTGAGTATCTTGGTCATCCCTACATATAAAGTAAAACACTCTGTCGTTGTTGG
The DNA here is from genome assembly GCF_000517525.1 of Limulus polyphemus. Taxonomy (NCBI): domain Eukaryota; kingdom Metazoa; phylum Arthropoda; class Merostomata; order Xiphosura; family Limulidae; genus Limulus; species Limulus polyphemus. The sequence goes on along the minus strand of NW_013933158.1, from coordinate 88 downwards.
TTTTTAACGTATATATTTGTATTATGTCTACTGAGTATCTTGGTCATCCCTACATATAAAGTAAAACACTCTGTCGTTGTTGATTTTT
>NW_013933157.1:0-231 GCF_000517525.1 Limulus polyphemus | reverse complement strand
CCATTCTTTACTGCACTACAAAACTCTGGTACCATTCTTTACTGCACTACAAAACTCTGGTACCAATACTTTACTGCACTATAAAACTCTGGTACCATTCTTTACTGCACTATAAAACTCTGGTACCATACTTTACTGCACTATAAAACTCTGGTACCATTCTTTACTGCACTACAAAACTCTGGTACCATTCTTTACTGCACTACTTATTTTATTTCCCGCACACACACA
>NW_013933156.1:0-295 GCF_000517525.1 Limulus polyphemus | reverse complement strand
ACTGAAGAGATCATGATATGGAATTAAACAAACTCGCCGCTAACTGTAGAACACGCACACACTGAAGAGGCCATGATAATTACGCTAAGTAATATTTCATAGACAACATCTGGAGATGAAAGGACTGTTGCCTCTTCAGTGTGTGCGTGTTCTACAGTTAGCGGCGAGTTTGTTTAATTCTATATCATGGCCTCTTCAGTGTGTGCGTGTTCCACAGTTAGCGGCGAGTTTTTTTAATTCTATGCCATGATATGGAATTAAACAAACTCGCCGCTAACTGTAGAACACGCACACC
>NW_013933155.1:0-288 GCF_000517525.1 Limulus polyphemus | reverse complement strand
ACCTGTTGTTCTAACAACGTTAAGACGGCTTATCGACTTCTTGAGAAGAATTCTAAGAAGAAAGTAAACCTACAGACATCGGTCTTGTTTAACAAAATCTGCCTACATATATATATATATGGCTGTGGCTGTTTTAAAACTCAAACAGTTTTTAACATATTGTGACTAGCAGTAGAATGAGAGGAAAAATATCACGTGTATATATATATGCTGTGGCTGTTTTAAAACTCAAACAGTTTTTAACATATTATGACTAGTAGTAGAATGAGAGGACAAATATCACGTGTA
>NW_013933154.1:0-243 GCF_000517525.1 Limulus polyphemus | reverse complement strand
AAACACCTGTTGAAGTAATGTTTTAAAACCTGTTGTACTTTATAAAGAACATTCCCAATACAGCCAAGTGAAACCTAAGTCATTGCTTTAATTGTTTGAAATAACACCTGTAGAGCCCCCCAGTAGCACAGCGGTATGTCTGCGGACTTACAACGCTAGAATCCGGGTTTCGATACCCGGGGTGGACAGAGCACAGATAGCCCTTTGTGTAGCCTTGTGCTTAATTACAAACAAACAAACAAA
>NW_013933153.1:0-260 GCF_000517525.1 Limulus polyphemus | reverse complement strand
AATTGGTGTCAGAGAGTGGGATGGAGAAAAAAAGAGAAGAAGATGGAAACGAGAGGCGGAAAATCAAACTACAATGCCATCAAATCTGCTAAGCGCAAAACAAAACAAAAAAAGAAACAAGAAGAACGGGAAGAGAAATTACAACAGTTGTTAGAGGAAAAAGAAAAGAAACAAGAAGAGAGACAACAGCAGTTGCAAGAAAACCTGCAACAATGGCAGCTCGAACAGCAAAATAAACAAGAGAGATTACAGCAGTGTTA
>NW_013933152.1:0-331 GCF_000517525.1 Limulus polyphemus | reverse complement strand
GACTTATAGCAGCTTAAATCATTCCGCTTGAAACACAGTCAGACGTTAGATAAACTAGAACACCAAACACTAGACTTATAGCAGCTTAAATCATTCCGCTTGAAACACAGTCAGACGTTAGATAAACTAGAACACCAAACACTAGGCTTATAACAGTTTAAATCAGAAACACGGTCAGACGTTAGATAAACTAGAACATCAAACACTAGACTTATAGCAGCTTAAATCATTCCGCTTGAAACACAGTCAGACGTTAGATAAACTAGAACACTAAACACTAGGCTTATAACAGCTTAAATCATTCCGCTTGAAACACAGTCAGACGTTAGAT
>NW_013933151.1:0-288 GCF_000517525.1 Limulus polyphemus | reverse complement strand
GATATTTAATAACATGACAGTGAAATATGGAATCTTTAACTACATTTTATATACCCAAAAACGGTAGTCATTGATATTTAATAACATGACAGTGAAATATGGAATCTTTAACTACATTTTATATACCCAAAAACGGTAGTCATTGATATTTAATAACATGACAGTGAAATATGGAATCTTTAACTACATTTTATATACCCAAAAACGGTAGTCATTGATATTTAATAACACGACAGTGAAATATGGAATCTTTAACTACATTTTATATACCCAAAAATGGTAGTCATT
>NW_013933150.1:0-205 GCF_000517525.1 Limulus polyphemus | reverse complement strand
ATCTTACTACGAAACTAGTAACAACACATTTTATCATCAGATTTCAACTGTACTAGTAACACCACACTGTTTTTCATCTTACAATTAAACTAGTAACAACATACATTATCATCAGATTTCAACTGTAGTAGTAACACCACACTGTTTTTCATCTTACAATTAAACTAACATACATTATCATCAGATTTCAACTGTAACAATTAAA
>NW_013933149.1:0-364 GCF_000517525.1 Limulus polyphemus | reverse complement strand
AAATAAAACTATAGTGTGAGCACACGTACCTACTGTTTTATTTCCATTCTCATTAGATACAGAAAAAACATACGTACTTACTCTCACACTATACTGTATCTAATGAGAATGGAAATAAAACTATAGTGTGAGAGTAAGTACGTATGTTTCTGTATCTAATGAGAATGGGTTTTATTTCCATTCTCATTAGATACAGAAAAATAGAAATAAAACTATAGTGTGAGAGTAAGTACAGATGTTTCTGTATCTAATGAGAATAGAAATAAAACTATAGTGTGAGAGTAGGTACGTATGTTTCTGTATCTAATGAGAATAGAAATAAACTATAGTGTGAGAGTAGGTACGTATGTTTCTGTATCTAATA
>NW_013933148.1:0-255 GCF_000517525.1 Limulus polyphemus | reverse complement strand
TCCAGAACTTAAGATACAAGTGTAACGTAGGATTCAAATTCGAGAGCTCTGGCCATTGCATCCTGCATGGTAGAGAGGTGTGCTTGCTTGGTCCAGCACAGAGGTACCGAGGTTGGTACAGTCATCTCGATTCAAGGCCAGAAAAGGTCAGCTTTCAGAGAAGTTTGAGGGACTTTGCTGGCACTGTAACAAGCCTGGGCACAAGAGAGGTCAATGCTGGCAACTTCAACACAGGGGAGACGATGCAGCAGTAAA
>NW_013933147.1:0-290 GCF_000517525.1 Limulus polyphemus | reverse complement strand
GTACATCAGTTTGATTATTACACTAGGGTAGTTAGGTTAAACAATAGTGGTTACTTAAAACTAGCAAGAAATTGTTCCGCATATAGCCAAGGTATAACCTTGCCGTCAAACTTTAGAAGTGAGTAGATACATAGGAACTAAGTTAACCATAAAAATACCTGAACTACAAGAATTATTAACGAAAGAAGAATCACAGTTAATTCGGAGTATAGATATAGAGACAGATACTAAAGGACTAAAGGATATATTAGAAAATACTAAACATTTACCCCTTCAAAAGTCAGGATTAA
>NW_013933146.1:0-411 GCF_000517525.1 Limulus polyphemus | reverse complement strand
CATACTGCAACAGTGAATCAACGCATAGTTAGCCCTTTAATTACTCTACCTGACGTGATTTAGATACTACAACAGTGAATCAACGCATAGTTAGCCCTTTAATTACTCTACCTGTCGTGGTTAGATACTGCAACAGTGAATCAACGCATAGTTAGCCCTTTAATTACTCTACCTGTCGTGGTTTAGATACTGCAACAGTGAATCAACGCATAGTTAGCCCTTTAATTACTCTACCTGTCGTGGTTTAGATACTGCAACAGTGAATCAACGCATAGTTAGCCCTTTAATTACTTTACCTGACGTGGTTTAGCAGTATCAACAGTGAATCAACGCATAGTTAGCCCTTTAATTACTCTACCTGTCGTGGTTTAGATACTGCAACAGTGAATCAACGCATAGTTAGCCCTTTAA
>NW_013933145.1:0-234 GCF_000517525.1 Limulus polyphemus | reverse complement strand
TGTACTGTCAATAAGAAGACACAAGATTTTTATCTTGTGTCTTCTTATTGACAGTACACAGTATCGTTTTAACGATACTGTGTACTATCAATAAGAAGACACAAGATTTAACAATACTGTGTACTGTCAATAAGAAGACACAAATTTAACAATACTGTGTACTGTCAATAAGAAGACACAAGATTTAACAATACTGTGTACTCTCAATAAGAAGACTCAAGATTTAACAATACT
>NW_013933144.1:0-230 GCF_000517525.1 Limulus polyphemus | reverse complement strand
GGGGGAGAGAACAGCAACGTAAAGAATGTACAGGAGAGGGGAGAGAACAGCAACCTAAAGAATGTACAAGAGAGGGGAGAGAACAGCAACGTAAAGAATGTACAGGAGAGGGGAGAGAACAGCAACGTAGAGAATGTACAGTAGAGGGGAGAGAACAGCAACGTAAAGAATGTACAAGAGAGAGGAGAGAACAGCAACGTAAAGAATGTACAGGAGAGGGGAGAGAACAG
>NW_013933143.1:0-201 GCF_000517525.1 Limulus polyphemus | reverse complement strand
TACGTATCTGAGTTGAATATACCACACGGTACAAGGCTTCCAATATGTATCTGAGTTTAATATACCACACGGTACACGGCCCCCAATATGTATCTGAGTTGAATATACCACAACCACACGGTACACGTCTTCCAATATGTATCTGAGTTGAATATACCACAACCACGCGGTACACGTCTTCCAATATGTATCTGAGTTGAA
>NW_013933142.1:0-269 GCF_000517525.1 Limulus polyphemus | reverse complement strand
AGATTCTGGAAACTTCTGTATACCTTATACCGACTGGTTCAAGCCACCGTGGCTTGAACCAGTCGGTATACTGTATACAGAAGTTTTCAGAATCTAGTTACATGTAACCAGATTCTGAAAACTTCTGTATGCTTTATACCGACTGGTTCAAGCCACTGTAACCAGATTCTGTAAACTTCTGTATACATTATACCGACTGGTTCAAGCCACTGTAACCAGATTCTGGAAACTTCTGTACACATTATACCGACTGGTTCAAGCCACTGTAA
>NW_013933141.1:0-441 GCF_000517525.1 Limulus polyphemus | reverse complement strand
GCCTTTGGTTTTTGGTGAAAATATGAATTTTTTTGGAAAATAGAAAAAAGGGCATCTTTTAATTTTTTTTGAAAACGGACAAAAGTGTTTTTTTAGACGTAAAATTAATAGAAAAACATCCGATAGTGCTTATTTCGTCGGAAAACTCAAAATTGAGACATTATAGTATTGATGAAAAACATTATGTCACTATGAACGCTATAAAAATGAACTTGAATTGTTTTTACTCTTGGTTAGCGAAAGTTCATTTTTATAGCGTTCATAGTGACATAATTGGAGATTTTTTGATAAGAAGACTTCATTTTGTTTGAATGATATTATTCTTAAAGTTCTTCTTTGTTTATAATTTAATTAACATATTATGAAATAACTATTGGGAATTTTCATAAAAAGGATCTCTATTTTTGTAAAGTTTTAACGTTCAAGGGCAGTTTTTGTATT
>NW_013933140.1:0-200 GCF_000517525.1 Limulus polyphemus | reverse complement strand
CTTGACGTATGTGGAAAACATAGATAAAACACACATAGGAAAATCGTTTACCCCCTACACAGTTGACGTATGTGGAAAACATAGGAAACACACATGGGAAAATCGTTTACCCAAGTTAATCACTTAAAGTACTCCAATGCAGTACATAATCGAGATAACCTACACAGTTGACGTATGTGGAAAACATAGGGAAACACACA
>NW_013933139.1:0-207 GCF_000517525.1 Limulus polyphemus | reverse complement strand
TGTTCAGTGGCATATCTTACCAAAGCAACAAAATGGTGTTTCAGTGGCATATCTTACCAAACAACAAAATGGTGTTCAGTGGCATATCTTACCAATGCAATAAAATGGTGTTCAGTGGCATATCTTACCAAAACAACAAAATGGTGTTCAGTGGCATATCCTACCAAAGCAACAAAATGGAGTACAATGGCATATCCTACCAAAGCA
>NW_013933138.1:0-262 GCF_000517525.1 Limulus polyphemus | reverse complement strand
GTGTTACTGAATTACGTTATGAAAGTGTTGAACACTGCTAACAAGAATGTAGTGTGTTACTGATGTACGTTATGAAAGTGTTGAACACTGCTAACAAGAATGTAGAGTTACTGATGTACGTTATGAAAGTGTTGAACACTGCTAACAAGAATGTAGTGTTACTGAATGTTCAACACTTTGTTCAACACTTTCATAACATACATCAGTAACACACTATATTCTTGTTAGCATTCTTGTTAGCAGTTATAGTGTGTTACTGATG
>NW_013933137.1:0-370 GCF_000517525.1 Limulus polyphemus | reverse complement strand
TTTTGTGTTTAAAAGAATTAAATAATTCTTCTGTATGTTTAATATGTATAAGTTGTGTTTAATAATTCTACAGTATGTTTAATATATATAAGCTGTGGTATTTTGTGTTTAATAATTCTTCTGTATGTTTAATATGTATAAGTTGTGTTTATTGAACACAAAATACCACAGATTATACATATTAAACATACTGTAGAATTATTAATTCTACAGTATGTTTAATATGTATAAGCTGTGGTATTTTGTGTTTAATAATTCTACAGTATGTTTAATATGTATAAGCAGTGGTATTTTGTGTTTAATATGTATAAGTTGTGGTATATTGTGTTTAAAAATTCTACAGTATGTTTAATATGTATAAGCTGTGGTA
>NW_013933136.1:0-208 GCF_000517525.1 Limulus polyphemus | reverse complement strand
ACTGTGGAATACTGAGGAAAATACCAACAAAACTATAAATATACATAACACTGTGGAATACTGGGGAAAATAACAACAAAACTGTAAATATACATAACACTGAGGAAAATAACAACAAAACTGTAAATATACATAACACTGTGGAATACTGACGAAAATACCAACAAAACTGTAAATATACATAATACTGTGGAATACTGGGGAAAAT
>NW_013933135.1:0-215 GCF_000517525.1 Limulus polyphemus | reverse complement strand
CCCATCTAGTAATGTATTTCCGGTGATTCATTCATGAGTTCACTCGTTACCACTGGTAGACTCATCTAGTTATGTATTTCCGGTGATTCATTCACGAGTTCATTAGCTACCACTGGTAGACCCATCTAGTAATGTATTTTCGGTGATTCATTCATGAGTTCACTCGTTACCACTGGTAGACCCATCTAGTAATGTATTTCCGGTGATTCATTCAT
>NW_013933134.1:0-288 GCF_000517525.1 Limulus polyphemus | reverse complement strand
AAAGAAAACACAAGTTAAATCTGATACTGTGTACTGTCAATAAAGAAGACACTAGATTTAACGATACTGTGTACTGTCAATAAGAAGACACAATTACTGACAGTATACATTATCGTTGAATAGAAAACACAAGATTTAACAATAATGTGTCCTGTCAATAAGAAGACACAAGATTTAACGATACTGTGTACTGTCAATAAGAAGACACAAGATTTAACGATACTGTGTACTGTCAATAAGAAGACACAAGATTTAACAATACTGTGTATTGTCAATAAAAAGACACAA
>NW_013933133.1:0-281 GCF_000517525.1 Limulus polyphemus | reverse complement strand
TCAGCCACAGTTTAGTCTTTATACTGTATCATTGATCAGTCCCAGTTTAGTCTTTAACTGTATCATTGACCAGCCACAGTTTAGTCTTTATACTGTAACATTGATCAGCCACAGTTTAGTCTTTATACTGTATCGTTGATCAGCCACAGTTTAGTCTTTATACTGTAACACTGATCAGTCCCAGTTTGTATAAAGACTAATGATACAACTAAACTGGGACTGATCCTTTATACTGTATCATTGATCAGCCACAGTTTAGTCTTTATACTGTATCATTGATC
>NW_013933132.1:0-227 GCF_000517525.1 Limulus polyphemus | reverse complement strand
GTATGAAAGAGACTGTCTAGATGATTAGTGAAGCAATGTGCGAATGTCGTCGACCATGGGCCAACCTAAACATTCACGTCCCTGGGAACGACAGCCGGCCCAAGACATACAACATTATAATCCGAAGTGGCTCACTTTATATCCAGCTTAAAGAAGTTCTTCAAGAACTCAGCTCTCAAGGTATAACAGCAACGAACGCCGAACGAATCAATTCTGACAGAACAGGT
>NW_013933131.1:0-548 GCF_000517525.1 Limulus polyphemus | reverse complement strand
GATAAATCCTGTATATTCTTAATGATAGGATACAATTTTGTTAAATTTTGTGTTTTCTTATTGACCCTTAAATCTTGTGGCTTGTTATTGATAGTACACATTATCATTAAATGTTATGTCTTGTTATGATAGTACACAGTATCGTTAAATCTTTTGTCTTCTTATTGACAGTACGCATTATTGATAAATCCTTTTTCTTCTTATTGACAGGACACAGTATTGTTAAATTTTGTCACAAAATTTAACAAAATTGTATCCTATCATTAAGAATATACAGGATTTATCAATACTTTGTACTGTCAATAAGAAGACACAAGATTTAACAATACTGTGTCCTGTCAATAAGAAGATACAGGATTTATCAATACTGTGTCTTGTCAATAAGAAGATTTTTCTTATTGACAGTACACAGTATTGATATATCCTGTATCTTCTTATTGACAAGACACAGTATTGATAAATCCTGTATCTTCTTATTGACAGGACACAGTATTGATAAATCCTTTTTCTTCTTATTGACAGGACGCAGTATTGTTAAATCTTGTGTC
>NW_013933130.1:0-234 GCF_000517525.1 Limulus polyphemus | reverse complement strand
GTTAAACATGGTATTTTGATCCTTCCACCAACGTGTTGGGATTCAAACCCGCGACCCACAGATTGCGAGTCGAGCACCCTAACCACCTGGCTAACCACGTTCACTCATACAGGCCTTTCTAGTGTTCACTTTATAACCACCTGCTATTTTGATCCTTCCACCAACGTGTTAAACATGGTATTTTGATCCTTCTACCAATTTGGTAAACATGGTATTTTGATCCTTCACCAACGT
>NW_013933129.1:0-398 GCF_000517525.1 Limulus polyphemus | reverse complement strand
CCTAACGTGACATCGAGGATAGTGTTGAATTGACAAGACCAAAATAATCTACAGTCCTAACGTGACATCGAGATAGTGTTGAATTGGCAAGACCAAAATAATCTACAGTCCTAACGTGACATCGAGGTAGTGTTGAATTGGCAAAACCAAAATAATCTACAGTCCTAACGAGACATTGAGATATTCACGTTAGGACTGTAGATTATTTTGGTCTTGCCAATTCAACAATATCTCGATGTGGACTGTAGATTATTTTGGTTTTCCCAATTCAGTACTATCTCGATGTTAACGTGACATCGAGATACTATTGAATTGGCAAGACCAAAATAATCTACAGTCCTAACGTGACATCGAGATAGTATTGAATTGGGAAAACCATATTAATCTACAGTCCTAAC
>NW_013933128.1:0-230 GCF_000517525.1 Limulus polyphemus | reverse complement strand
CAACCTGATCACTCCCCAACAAAACCATAAATTACTTCTCATGCAACTTTATTCATTCTACATTTACATAAGTGGTTTACAACCTGATCACTCCCCCAAAAAAACCATAAATTACTTCTCATGCAACTTTATTCATTCTACATTTACATAAGTGTTTTATAACCTGATCACTCCACAACAAAACCATAAATTACTTCTCATGCAACTTTATTCATTCTACATTTACATAA
>NW_013933127.1:0-388 GCF_000517525.1 Limulus polyphemus | reverse complement strand
TCAATAAGAAGACACAAGATTTAACAATACTGTGTACTGTCAATAAGAAGACACAAGATTTAACCAGTATCGTTAAATCTTGTGTCTTCTTATTGACAGTACACAGTACTATCAATAACAAGCCATAAGATTTAACGATACTGTGTACTATCAATAACAGGCCACAAGATTTAACAGTACACAGTATTGTTAAATATTTTGTCTTCTTATTGACAGTACACAGGAAGACACAAGATTTAACAATACTGTGTACTGTCAATAAGAAGACACAAGATTTAACAATACTGTGTACTGTCAATAAGAAGACACAAGATTTAACGATACTGTGTACTATCAATAACAAGCCATAAGATTTAACAATACTGTGTACTGTCAATAAGAAGACACA
>NW_013933126.1:0-247 GCF_000517525.1 Limulus polyphemus | reverse complement strand
AACTAAAACTTCTAACAATTGTATTATCTCTCAGTTTGTGGATTATATGGATATCTGGAGCAGCTAGATGATAATGATATACTAACTAATACTTCTAACAGTTGTATTATCTCCCAGTTTGTGGATTATATAGATATCTGGAGCAGCTAGATGATAATGATATGCTAACTAAAACTTCTAACAGTTGTATTATCTCAGTTTGTGAAGTATATGGATATCTGGAGCAGCTAGATGATAATGATATGCT
>NW_013933125.1:0-457 GCF_000517525.1 Limulus polyphemus | reverse complement strand
CCAAAGTTTTACCTTCCTATTGTTTGTTTTAAAGGAGTTATGGAAGGTTTTGCGTTTTGTACCAGTACGTCGTTCCATTTTGACGGATCATCTCCAAATTTTGTATGAACGTTCAAGTATGCAACGAACGTTCTTGAACAAATTTCGAGAAGATCCGTCCAAATGGAACGAAGTACTGGTACAAAACGCAAAACGTTCCATAACTCCTTTAAAACAAATAGTAGGAAGGTATAACTCTGCATATTAACTACGCAACGTTAAAGTGTAGCTACATACCAAACAAAAATGATAATACAAGGCTAGAATTTTGCATGTAAATCATTTTTGCGAATTTTATAAACGACCATGAGTAACGCCAATAAAGCTTTCAGAAAAGTATGTGTACTGCAGTGAAGCTTTTGGTTACTGATTGTTTTTCGATTTCTTGTTACCAGAGGGTCCTGAATTGATTATTCTT
>NW_013933124.1:0-224 GCF_000517525.1 Limulus polyphemus | reverse complement strand
CATCATCCATAGTAGACACTACAACATATCTTACAACTTTAACAATATTAATCATCCATAGTTGACAGTACAACATATCTCTCAACTTCAAGAACATTCATCATCCATAGTAGACAGTACAACATATCTTACAACTTTAACAACATTCATCATCCATAGTAGACAGTACAACATATCTTGGATGATGAATGTTGTTGAAGTTGTGTGGTGTCTACTATAACATA
>NW_013933123.1:0-207 GCF_000517525.1 Limulus polyphemus | reverse complement strand
TCTATGTTTAGGTTGCTGAGAAATCTATGTTTAGGTTACTGTCAAATCTATGTTTAGGTTGCTGAGAAATCTATGTTTAGGTTACTGTCAAATCTATGTTTAGATTGCTGAGAAATCTATGTTTAGGTTACTATCAAATCTATGTTTAGATTGCTGAGAAATATATGTTTAGGTTGCTGAGAAATCTATGTTTAGGTTACTGTCAAA
>NW_013933122.1:0-219 GCF_000517525.1 Limulus polyphemus | reverse complement strand
TACACATTATTGTTAAATCCACTATACTGTGCACTGTCCATAAGAACACACATTAAATCTTGAGTCTTCTTATTGACAGTACACAGTATCGTTAAATATTGTGTCTTCTTATTGACAGTACACAGTATAGTTAAATCTTGTGTCTTCTTATTGACAGTGCACAGTATCGTTAAATCTAGTGTCTTCTTATTGACAGTACTTAGTATCGTTATATCTTCT
>NW_013933121.1:0-208 GCF_000517525.1 Limulus polyphemus | reverse complement strand
AAGATTATACAGCAACTAGATAGTCATGTTTTCATGTACTTAGTCATGAAATTATACAGCAACTAGATAGTCATTTCCATATACTTATAGTCATGAAATTATACAGCAACTAGATAGTCATGTTTCCATGTAATTATAGTCATGAAATTATGCAGCAACTATATAGTCATGTTTCCATGTACTTATAGTCATGAAATTATGCAGCAAT
>NW_013933120.1:0-232 GCF_000517525.1 Limulus polyphemus | reverse complement strand
TTTAAACAAGGTATGTTACTACCCCGTTAATATCTACTGTTGTTTAATGTTAGTCTTTGACACTTATTTAAACAGGTAGTAACATACCAGTGGCAAATACCAACATTAAACAACAGTAGATATTAACGACATTTAAACAGGTAGTAACATACCAGTGTCAAAACCAACATTAAACAACAGTAGATATTAACGGCATTTAAGCAGGTAGTAACATACCAGTGTCAAAGATCAG
>NW_013933119.1:0-263 GCF_000517525.1 Limulus polyphemus | reverse complement strand
TACTTGTTATCATAAAACAAATTGAACAAGCAGACCTCTTCATCGTCCTGATGTGTTGTAAATGTCAAAATGCTTAATTTTACCAAAATGTATTTTATCACTAGCTTGAGTACCCATCTCCTAGAGGGAGGTTATGTAAATTCATGATTAATGAAAGGTTATCTTAGAACATGAAAAGTTGTTTCCATTATATTAAATTGTAAAAAAAAACAACCATAAAACAGACAAACACAAAATATGAAACCGTAAATTAGCATGTAACT
>NW_013933118.1:0-277 GCF_000517525.1 Limulus polyphemus | reverse complement strand
TTTTTTCCATTTTCAAAAGAAATTCATATTTTCATTTTTGTATTGAAATATGAAGAAAAACAATTTTTTTCAAAATTTGTAAAAAATATGGGCTATATTCTTTGGTTTTTGGTTGCCCTCGATGTAAGACTTGCAAAATAGAGATCCTTTTATCAAAATTCCCAATAATTATTTCATAATCTCTTATCAAAATTTCGGTTAGTGTCCATTTTATTGTTTTTTTCTTTACTGTCTTCAATTATATTATAAACAAAGAATAGCTTTAAGAATAACATCA
>NW_013933117.1:0-702 GCF_000517525.1 Limulus polyphemus | reverse complement strand
CGGTCTTAAACAAACACATGTAGATATGTTGTAAATATATGAGTTAATAAACACATTGTCTGCAGACTAAAGTCAACAGTGGGTCATAGAACGATACTAGCTATTGCGTCCTATTTAAAGTGTTTGTTTAAGACCGACTGGAATGTAGATATGTTGTAAATATATGAGTTAATTAACAAACTGGCTGCAAACTAAAGTCAACAGTGGGTCATAGAACGATACTCGCTATTGGGTCCTATTTAATCCAGATGGTCTTAAACAAACACATATAGATATATTGTAAATATATGAGTTAATTAACCTGTAGCCAGTTTGGTACTAAAGTCAACAGTGGGTCATAGAACGATACTAGCTATTATCTTCATTGGTTTCCTCAAGTCCGAGTGGATTAAATAGATCCAATAACAATTATCGTTCTATGACCCACTGTTGACTTTAGTCTGCAACAAGTTTATTAATTAAATCATATATTTACAACATATCTAGATGTGTTTGTTTAAGACCGACTGGGTTAAATAGGATCCAATGTGTTTATTAATTCATATATTTACTACATATCTACTTGTGTTTGTTTAAGACCGACTGGATTAAATAAGACCCAATACCTAGTATCGTTCTATGACCCACTTTTGACTTTATTCTGCAGACAATGTGTTTATTAACTCATCTATTTACAACATGGCTGCAGACTAAAGTCAACAG
>NW_013933116.1:0-276 GCF_000517525.1 Limulus polyphemus | reverse complement strand
TTCAACAAGACGTTCTCCTCAGGAGGTTTCAAGCGAACAAGGTAAAAAAAAGGAAAGATCCACACTGAGATGTCATCAAGAAAACAAATAGGTGCCAGTAGTTGGAGAGGTGAACAAAGTAAAAAAAAAAGGAAAGATCCACACTGAGATGTCATAAAGAAAACAAATAGGTGTCAGTAGTTGGAGAGGCGAACAAGGTAAAAGAAAGGAAAGATCCACACTGAGATGTCATCAAGAAAACAAATAGGTTCCAGTAGTTGGAGAGGCGAACAAGAT
>NW_013933115.1:0-258 GCF_000517525.1 Limulus polyphemus | reverse complement strand
CGTGTTGTTCTCTTTAGTAAAACTTCAATAAGTTGATAGACGTTAGAACGTGTTGTTCTCTTTAGTAAAACTTCAATAAGTTAATAAACGTTAGAACGTGTTGTTCTCTTTAGTAAAACTTCAATAAGTTAATAAACGTTAGAATGTGTTGTTCTCTTTAGTAAAACTTCAATAAGTTGATAAACGTTAGAATGTGTTGTTCTCTTTAGTAAAACTTCAATAAGTTAATAAACGTTAGAACGTGTTGTTCTCTTTAGT
>NW_013933114.1:0-321 GCF_000517525.1 Limulus polyphemus | reverse complement strand
TAACAAAAATTAATTAATAAAAGTAATAAAAGTAATTAATACATAAAACGTTTCAAATAACTAAATATTTATGTTTTTAGTAAATACACGGTTAGGGTTGGAGTAATTAATACATAAAACGTTTCAAATAAATAAATAGTTATGTTTTTAGTTAATACAAAACCAAAACATTACTTTTCAGTTAGAGCTCTTTACAGTATTGTTTAGTACAACAAATACAAAACCAGGTCATTACTTTTCAATTAGAGCTCTTTACAGTATTGTTTAGTACAACAAATACAAAACCAGGTCATTACTTTTCAATAAGAGCTCTTTACAGTA
>NW_013933113.1:0-497 GCF_000517525.1 Limulus polyphemus | reverse complement strand
GTGGAACGAACTAGTGAATATACATAGCAAAAAAGGTTAAGATCCATCAATTTAGAACCCTCTGAAAGCAAGAAATCTATAACAGAGCAATATCAAAAAGCTTCACTGCAGTACACATTCTCTTTCAGAAAGCCAATAAATTCTCTTTCAGAAAGCCAATAAAGTAGTAACAAAATGGACCACAAAAGTCTCAAAAATGATAATATGAAGCTAGAGTTTTGCATGTAAATACAAAATGGACCACAAAAGACTCAAAAATGATAACATGAACCTAGAGTTTTGCATGTAAATAGGCAAGTACGCAACGAACGTTCAAAAAAAATTCGAGAATATTAGTCCAAATGGAACGAAGTACTGGTACAAAACGCAAAACCTTCCATAACTTCCTTAAGACGAATAAATGTAACGAAGTACTGGTACAAAACGCAAAACCTTCCGTAACTCCATTAAAACGAATAGTAGAAAGGTGAAACTTTGCATATAACTGCGCAACGATA
>NW_013933112.1:0-216 GCF_000517525.1 Limulus polyphemus | reverse complement strand
CATTACTAAAGAAGTGATCCTCAAACACTTCACACAAACATTACTAAAGAAGTGATCTCACTTCACACAAACATTACTAAAGAAGTGATCTCTAACACTTCACACAAACATTACTAAAGAAGTGATCTCAAACACTTCACACAAACATTAATAAAGAAGTGATCTCAAACACTTCACACAAACATTATTAAAGAAGTGATCTCACTTCACACAAAA
>NW_013933111.1:0-300 GCF_000517525.1 Limulus polyphemus | reverse complement strand
TAACATTCCTAGTTACAGGGAAGGACAACTAATGTGTTGAAATCTGTAACACATTCCTAGTTACAGGGAATGACAAATAAAGTGTTAAAATCTGGAACATTCCTAGTTACAGGTGGAACGACAATAAGTGTTAAAATCTGTAACATTCCTAGTTACAGGGAACGACAACTAATGTGTTAAAATCTGTAACATTCCTAGTTACAGGGAACGACAACTAATGTGTTAAAATCTGTAACACATTCCTAATTACAGGGAACGACAAATAAAGTGTTAAAATCTGTAACATTCCTAGTTACAGGG
>NW_013933110.1:0-285 GCF_000517525.1 Limulus polyphemus | reverse complement strand
ATCTTACTATATCAGCTATCTTAACCTTCTTCTACATGTAAACATCTTACATCTTACCATATCATCTATCTTAACCTTCTTCCACATGTCACATCTTACATCTTACTATATCAGCTATAGCTATCTTAACCTTCTTCCACATGTCATATCTTACATCTTACTATATCATCTATCTTAACCTTCTTCCACATGACATATCTTACATCTTACAATATCATCTATGTTAACCTTCTTCCACATGTCATATCTTACATCTTACTATATCAGCTATCTTAACCTTCTTCC
>NW_013933109.1:0-302 GCF_000517525.1 Limulus polyphemus | reverse complement strand
CCAACGGGACTGAATATGTCTGCATTAGGGTTTAGCTGCAGGGTCTGGAAGGGGCTTGTCATTGTCTGGGGCTGGTTAAGTCGATGGCTAATGTATCCTCCTTGTGTAAAAGACAATAAATTATCCTTTAATGTATAGTTGCTGCTGACTTTCCTGCAACTGTTGGAGACTTTCTTCCTGTTTGTTTTCTTTTTCCTCAAACCACTGCTGTAATTTCTCTTATTGTTTTTTTTCTTTTCCTCCAACCACTGCTATAATTTCTCTTCTCGTTCTTCTTGTTTCTTTTCTTTTTCCTCAAACAG
>NW_013933108.1:0-337 GCF_000517525.1 Limulus polyphemus | reverse complement strand
GGAGTTGTTGTACCAAATAACGGTAGGTGTTCCCCCATACTAATCTTTAGCGTTATTTGGTATAGCAACTCCACGAACACCTATTACCGAATTTATAATTTATAACAACCATACTCATCTTTAGCCTTACTTGGTACAACTACTCCATTAACACTTAGGGTTAACTCTGGTTCGGTAACTAGAGTTACACCTAGGTGTTCATGGAGTAGTTGTATCAAGTAAGTTTAAAGATGAGTATGGTGGTTATAAATTCGGTAACTAGAGTTACACTTTGGTATTCGTGGAGTTGTTGTACCAAATAATGTTAAATACGAGTATGTTGGTTACAAATTCGGTA
>NW_013933107.1:0-514 GCF_000517525.1 Limulus polyphemus | reverse complement strand
AGTTTATTTTTCGAAGAAGACGTAATGGCCTTTTAGAATTTGGGATTTAGTTTGAATAATCTTTCTTTTAAAGCTATTCTTTGTTTACAATAGACCTGAAATAAACAAAAAGTCAAATCGAAGCTAGCCGAAATTTTGTTAACAGGTTATAGAAAAACAATTGGGAATTTTGATGTGCCCTCGACGTAAGAATTCCAAAATGGACAACCTTTAACAGATTATAGAAAAACCATTGGGAATTTTAATGAAAGGTTATCCATTTTGCAATTCTTACGTCGATGGCATCTTTGTATTGAAGTATGAGGAAAAACAATTTTTTTCAAAATTTCGGGGATTTTCCCGAAATTTTGAAAAAAATTGTTTATCCTCATACTTATTTTTCGTGAAAATGCGAATTTAGGAAAATGGAAAAAAGTGCTTCTATCGCGTGAAAGGAGTTGAACAATATCTGTTAGTGCTTATTTTGTCGGAAAACTCAAAATTGAGTCATTATAGCATCAACGAAAAATGTTGT
>NW_013933106.1:0-213 GCF_000517525.1 Limulus polyphemus | reverse complement strand
ATGTTAAATATTTCTACAATAAACCAGTGTAATAACTTGTCTACATAAACAGTAGTAGAGCTCTTACAAAGCTATGTTTTACCAGACTTCAAGATGTTAAATATTTCTACAATAAACCAGTGTAATAACTTGTGCACATGAACTGTAGTAAAGCTCTTACAAAGCTATGTTTTACCAGATTTCTAGATGTTAAATATTCATATAATAAACCAG
>NW_013933105.1:0-341 GCF_000517525.1 Limulus polyphemus | reverse complement strand
TAACGTGACATCGAGATAGTGTTGAACTGGCAAGACCAAAATAATCTACAGTCCTAACGTGACATCGAGATAGTATTGAATTGGGAAAACCAAAATAATCTACAGTCCTAACGTGACATCCAGATAGTGTTGATAATGTAGATTATTTTGGTTTTGCCAAGTCCTAACGTGACATCGAGATAGTGTTGAATTGGCAAACCAAAATAATCTACAGTCCTAACGTGACATCGAGATAGTGTTGAATTGGCAAGACCAAAATAATCTACAGTGCTAACGTGACATCGAGATAGTGTTGAATTGGCAAGACCAAAATAATCTACATTCCTAACGTGACATCGAGG
>NW_013933104.1:0-201 GCF_000517525.1 Limulus polyphemus | reverse complement strand
TTGATTATTAGCTGTTTGTTTATTAATAAATCAACACATGAACATTACATCTGACGGTTTGATAAGATGTAACTTTGTTTAGATATAGTGGACCCTAAACAGTACTGGCTCTAGACTAGGTGTTTTAGATATACATATAGTGTATCCTAAACAGTACTGGCTCTATAGACTAGGTGTCTAAGATATACATATAGTGTATCC
>NW_013933103.1:0-316 GCF_000517525.1 Limulus polyphemus | reverse complement strand
GTCATTAAGAGGACACAAGATTTAACAATACTGTGTACTCTGTGTATTCTTATGGAAGATTTAACAATACTGTGTACTGTCAATAAGAAGACACAAGATTTAACGATACTGTGTACTGTCAATCAGTATCGTTAAATCTTGTGTCTTTTTGTACTTTATATAAGAATACACAAGATTTAACGATACTGTGTACTGTCAATAAAAGACACAAGATTTAACGATACTGTACTTTCAATAAGAAGACACAAGATTTAACGATACTGTGTACTTTATATAAGAAGACACACGATTTAGCAATACTGTGTACTATCTATAA
>NW_013933102.1:0-228 GCF_000517525.1 Limulus polyphemus | reverse complement strand
TTCATTCTTTCCTCACTCATTATTGTAATATCAGTGCTATTGTCATTCTTTCTTCAGTTATCATTGTAATATCAATGCTATTGCCATTATTTTCTCAGTTCATGTTGTAATATCAGTGTCATTTTCATTCTTTCCTCAGTTTTTAATGTAATATCAGGGCTATTGTCATTCTTTTCTCAGTTTTTAATGTAATATCAGGGCGATTGTCATTCTTCTCTCAGTTCTTCT
>NW_013933101.1:0-375 GCF_000517525.1 Limulus polyphemus | reverse complement strand
TCCGTTTTCCACTGGATTTTCTTGACTTTGAAAACGTGTTATTAGTTTTCTTCCACTCGATTTTGTCGACTTTCATAACTGTCTTTTTAGGCCTTCTTAGACTAGATATTTTCGACTTTGATAGCGGTATTTTTAGTCTTTCTTAAACTATATTTTAATGACTTTCATACCATTATCGACAAAATATAGTTTAAGAAGGATTAAAAACTGTTATAACGGTCTTTTAGTCTTCCTTCCTCCAGATTTTGTTGACATTGATAAGGGTCCTTTTAGTCCGTTTTCCACTAGATTTTGTTGACTTTCAAAACGTGTTTTTAGTTTTCTTCCACTCGATTTTGTCGACTTTCATAACTGACTCTTTAGGCCTTCTTAGAC
>NW_013933100.1:0-435 GCF_000517525.1 Limulus polyphemus | reverse complement strand
GTCCTTAAAAATCCACAGGTAGGTTTGTGATATGTTAAATTATCAAGATACAGAGCATTTCTGTAAAAATCCACAGGTAGGTTTGTGTACTGTCAATAAGAAGACACAAGATTTAACGATACTGTGTACTGTCAATAAGAAGACACAAGATTTACGATACCTCTTTTGGCTTGTTAGTGATACTACACAGTATTGTTAATTCTTGTGGCTTGTTAGTGATAGTACACAGTATTCTTATATCTTGTGTCTTCTTATTGACAGTACACTTAATTAGATACTGTGTACTGTCAATAAGAAGACACAAGATTTAACGATAGTGTGTATTGTCAATAAGAAGACACTAGATTTAACAATACTGTGTACTGTCGATAAGAAGACACAAGATTTAACGATACTGTGTACTTTCAATAAGAAGACACAAGATTTAACGATACT
>NW_013933099.1:0-239 GCF_000517525.1 Limulus polyphemus | reverse complement strand
TTTGTACTACTAAGATGTACTACCTGATATTTGTACTACTAAGATGTACTACCTGATATTTGTACTACTAAGGATGTGCTACCTAATATTTGTACTACTAAGATGTGCTACCTGATATTTGTACTACTAAGATGTGCTACCTGATATTTGTACTACTAAGATGCACTTCCTGATATCTATCATATCGATTTTAATGCCTATAATTGATCATGCACTAGCTTTGCATGTGTGTTTCATGA
>NW_013933098.1:0-342 GCF_000517525.1 Limulus polyphemus | reverse complement strand
CATTTTAGTGTAATATGTGTATCTTCACAAAATTTGGTGAGTTTTAGTAAACATTGCAAGTTTTGTAGAAAAAATTTATTTTTTAATTCAGTACTTTTACTATCGAGACAAATTCAGAGTCTAAGACACTGACTAGTCTGAGCAAAAGATATTTTTAATATTTTCATTTTAACATTTTATATTATACAGTTTCATATTTTATTTGCATAACCTCTAGTACCTTCTAAATAAATATAGAAAGTTTTTTCAGTCAACTTCAAACTTTATTTGTTATTTTCTCTACCCTAATACTGTATACAGGCTTGGTCCATTTGACCAACCTTGTAATTACCACAAACAAAT
>NW_013933097.1:0-212 GCF_000517525.1 Limulus polyphemus | reverse complement strand
AGTATTGTGGTGTGTTAACCACAATATTCATCCTCTAAACGTGTCGTGTTAGACACGTTTAGAGGATGAGTATTGTGGTGTGTTAGACACGTTTAGTGGATGAGTATCGTGGTGTATTAGACACGTTTAGAGGATGAGTATTGTGGTGTTTTAAACACGTTTAGAGGATGAGTATTGTGGTGTGTTAGACACGTTTAGTGGATGAGTATAGT
>NW_013933096.1:0-425 GCF_000517525.1 Limulus polyphemus | reverse complement strand
TACAGCTGGGTAGAGTTAAACAACTAGGTTGATACTTACCACTTGATTCATTGATTCACCCACATTATACAGATGTGTAGATTTAAACAACTAGGCTTATACTTAACACTTGATTCATTGATTCACCCACATTATACAGCTGGGTATATTTAAACAATTAGGGTGATGTGGTAAGTTTGATTCATTGAACCCACATTAAACATCTGGGTAGAGTTAAAAAACTAGGGTGATACCAACCACTTGATTCATTGATTCACCCACATTATACAGCTGGGTAGACTAGTTGTTTAAGAGACAAGAGTTAAGTATAACCCTAGTTGTTTAAATCTACACATCTGTATAATGTGGGTGAGTCAATGAATCAAGTGGTAAGTATCACACGTGGGTGAATCAATATTATACAGCTGGGTAGAGTTAAACAACTT
>NW_013933095.1:0-348 GCF_000517525.1 Limulus polyphemus | reverse complement strand
TTTAACATAAATGTCTAATGGGGTTAGTAACTGCTCTTTAACATAAATGTCTAATGGGGGTAGTAACAGCTCTTTAACCTAAAGGTCTAATGGGGTTAGTAACTGCTCTTTAACCTAAAAAGCAGTTACTAACCCCATTAGACATTTATGTTAAAGAGCTGTTACTAACCCCATTAGACCATTTAACCTAAAGATCTAAAACTCTATTTTAAGTTTTTGCTAAGTAAGACATGGAGAGTATTTATAAAACATGATTAGTGACTAAACTTCTTAACCTACAAATCTTTAACATAAACAAAAAGTAGAATGGTATTATTTTGGAATTAAGTTTTTTAACCTACAAACCTA
>NW_013933094.1:0-237 GCF_000517525.1 Limulus polyphemus | reverse complement strand
CGAGTGGATTTTTTTTTGATGGACGAGTACGTGGTCCAATTAGATTGTTCTGGTTAATGAGTGTGTGGTTCGAGTGGGATTGTTGAGGTAGTTTGGGATTGTTGTAGTTGATGAGTTTGTAGTCGAGTGGATTTTTTTTTTGATGGACGAGTACGTGGTCCAATTAGATTGTTCTGGTTAATGAGTGTGTGGTCGAGTGGGATTTTATGGTTGATGAGTTTGTGGTGGAGTGGGATT
>NW_013933093.1:0-467 GCF_000517525.1 Limulus polyphemus | reverse complement strand
GTCTCATCATTAGTCAATACCAAACATTGTTACAATTTTATGAGAAACATTATTCATCTAACGATTAGCCAATACCAAACATTGTTCATCTAACCATTAGGCAATACCAAACACTGTTCAAAATGGTTAGATTAATAATGTTTGCTATTGGTTAATGGTTAGATGAATAATGTTTCTCATAAAATAGTAACAATTTTCGGATATGGCTAATGGTAACAATGTTTCGTATTGGCTAATGGTTAGATGAACAATGTTTGGTATTGGCTAATGGTTAGTTGAAAAACAGTGTTTCATCTAACCATTAGCCAATACCAAACATTATTCATCTAACCATTAGCCAATAGCAAACATTATTAATCTAACCATTAGCCAATACCAAACTATTGTTGATCTAACCATTAGCCAATACCGAACATTGTTGATCAAATCCATTAGCCAATAACAAACATTGTTCATCTCATCATTAG
>NW_013933092.1:0-258 GCF_000517525.1 Limulus polyphemus | reverse complement strand
CTTTCATTATAAATGGATAGTGGCTGGTAGGTCCTTCATCATATATGGATAGTGGCTGGTAGGTCTTTCATTATATATGGATAGTGGCTGGTAAGTCTTTTAATACAGATGGATAGTGGGTGGTAGGTCTTTCATTTATATGGTATTGGCTGGTAGGTCTTTCATTATATATGGATAGTGGCTATTAGGTCTTTCATTATAAATGGATAGTGGCTGGTAGGTCTTTAATATAGATAGATGGTAACTGGTAGGTCTTTC
>NW_013933091.1:0-276 GCF_000517525.1 Limulus polyphemus | reverse complement strand
TGTCAATTCGATCCCTTCTTTAATAGTTTTGGGGAATTAATTTAGGTCTATGAAATACATATACAGACCTGTAAATTCTATCCCTTCTTTAATAGTTTTGGGGAATTAATTTAGGTCTATGAAATACATATACAGACCTGTCAATTCTATCCCTTCTTTAATAGTTTTGGGGAATTAATTTAGGTCTATGAAATACATATACAGACCTGTCAATTCTATCCCTTCTTTAATAGTTTTGGGGAATTAATTTAGGTCTATGAAATACATATACAGACC
>NW_013933090.1:0-292 GCF_000517525.1 Limulus polyphemus | reverse complement strand
GACTAGCTGCCTTCCCTCTAGTCTTACACTGCTAAATTAGGAACGGCTAGCGCAGATAGCCCTCTTGTAGCTTTGCGCGAAATCCATAACAAACAAACCAGGCCATGCCAGATCTCGCATCTTAATTGGCACTACGTACATGTGTGTTATTAAAAGAAACCTTGACGTAAGTTTTAAAAAAATGTCTAGTATATCCATTGTTATTTTGAATCTTTTATTTTTTTAGACAACACATTTCAAAACAACTCAAATTTACTTGCATAAATACAAGGATTTATTTGCGTACATTACC
>NW_013933089.1:0-242 GCF_000517525.1 Limulus polyphemus | reverse complement strand
GTTTCTTTTCGTCTCTTTAGAAATCTACTTTTAACCATATAAGATAAAGTAAATGAATGGAATCGCCACATCCTTGATATCAGTCATTGTCAGAGTTGATAGTAAATTATAATCTTTACTTTTTTCTTGAATTAAAAACAAAATACTAATTACCACATAAGGGATAATACTAGTTAGTATTATAATATTGTTATATAATAAAAATAATAGGTGCTATTTAATAATCAGACTTAGATAATCGT
>NW_013933088.1:0-206 GCF_000517525.1 Limulus polyphemus | reverse complement strand
GTGGATGAGTATTGTGGTGTGTTAGACACGTTTAGAGGATGAGTATTGTGGTGTGTTAGACACGTTTAGAGGATGAGTATTGTGGTGATTTACACATGTTTAGAGAATGAGTATTGTGGTGTGTTATACAACACCACAATATTCATCCTCTAAACGGTAAACATATCTAACCCTCCACAATACTCATTTGTGTTAGACACGTTTAG
>NW_013933087.1:0-364 GCF_000517525.1 Limulus polyphemus | reverse complement strand
TACTGTGTATGTCAATAAGAAGACACAAGATTTAACGATACTGTGTACTGTCAATAAGAAGACACAAGATTTAACGGTACTGATAGTACACTATGAAAAGACACAAGATTTAACGATACTGTGTACTGTCAATAAGAAGACACAAGATTTAACGATACTGTGTACTGTCCAGTATCTTAAATCTTGTGTCTTCTTATTCTCAATAAGAAGACACAAGTATTTAACAACTACTGTCGTACTGTACAATAAAAGACACAAGATTTAACAATACTGTGTACTGTCAATAAGAAGACACAAGATTTAACAATACTGTGTACTGTCAATAAGAAGACACAAGATTTATAAATACATGGTACTATCAATA
>NW_013933086.1:0-391 GCF_000517525.1 Limulus polyphemus | reverse complement strand
AACAACTTTGGACTGGAATTTGACAAGTACACATCTGATTAAGGTCGAATAGAAAAAAAACAACAACTTTGGACTGGAATTTGACAAGTACACATCTGATTAAGGTCGAATAGAAAAAAAACACATTCGTTTCTCTTTTGTGATTTTTGAATATTATTTTTTCGGAACAATGAAAAGCATGAAACTGATAATTAGCTCTGTTGAAAAATAAATTCGACACTTAATTTTGATTTTTCTCTATAATTGAAGTTGATTTTCATGTTTCTCGATTACTTTCACAAGTAACATTCGTTTTTTCGTGTTTTCGATGGTTATCTCTCATTTCACTTTCTTTTGTATCATTTGGTTTATAACATACAGTAAGCTATCGTTTTACGTCTTTTTGTACTTT
>NW_013933085.1:0-359 GCF_000517525.1 Limulus polyphemus | reverse complement strand
CAGCCACTCTCTATCTATAATAAAATACCTATCACTCACTATCCATCTATAATAAAACACATACCAGTCACTATCCATGTATAATAAAAGACCTAACAGTCACTATCAATCTATAATTCTGGTAGGTCTTTATTACAGATGGATTGTGGAAAAGACCTACCAGCCACAATCCATCTGTAATAAAAGACCTACCAGTCACTATCCATCTATAATAAAAGACCTACCAAAACTATCCATCTATAAAAAAACACCTATCCGTCACTATCCATCTATAATAAAACACCTACCAGCCACAATCCATATATAATGAAAGACCTACCAGCAGCTATCCATCTTTATTAAAAGACATGCCAGCTACA
>NW_013933084.1:0-806 GCF_000517525.1 Limulus polyphemus | reverse complement strand
TATATTATATCTCACCAGAAAGATGAGTAAAGCAACGGTATAAACTAAAGAGTGTTACAGATAAATCTTGATAAGCTGCTAATAATTTAACAAAATCAAATGTTTTCATTTTTCTGTATAAAATAATTTCAACAACCACATATAAAACTGTGTGAGTCAAACATACAAGGAAATGATACTCTCAAATGCAGCATTATTTCCAAAACTGTAAACATTGTTTAGTGTGTATTACTAATTGGTGACTAAAGCTGTAATCTGATCCACAACATTTACAAAAAATAAAGTTGAATTGTATTTTGTTTAAGAAACTGAAAATTTAATATTTACTTATAAAAGAGTGTACTTCAAAAATTATCTGTCTCAAAAGATTTTTTTTCTTCAATTTCTAACTTTCATTTTTGTAACAAAGATGTAGAAAAGTGTTCTTTGCTAATCCATTCTTCTTTAACACTCTTGAAATTGAATTTGTAATTTTATTTTATGAACCACACATCTTTCTAGATAACCTGTCAGTAATCATATATCTAATAAAAATACTCATACCAAATGTCTTCAAACAATTTTTCATGAAGTAGGAACTAAAGTAACAACAGTTCTTTAGCATTCTTTAAGAGTTAGATTTTTCCTGATTTACGAATGTAAAAAAAATATTCTATCTCATTATTATGTATAATGTTATTGAGGACAGAAATGTAAGTGAAATTTTTAACTTTGTTTGTTTAGGTAATAATGGAATATTTAGCATTTGGCTGTTTGACCAAAGCTCTCTCCCAAATTTATATGAATGAAAATGAAATATCATCAGT
>NW_013933083.1:0-347 GCF_000517525.1 Limulus polyphemus | reverse complement strand
AATAACACGTTTTCAAAGTCAAAAATATGGAATACTAAAAGACCGTTTATAACAGTCGACAAAATATAGTGGAAAACTGACGAAAACATATATCAATGTCAACAAAATTTAGTGGACGGAAGATTAAAAGACCTTTATAACAGTAGACAAAATATAGTTTAAGAAAGATTAAAAATACCATTTAGTGGAAGGAAAACTAAAAGAACTTTTTAACAGTCGACAGAATATAGTTTAAGAGGATTAAAAATACCATTATGAAAGTCATTAAAATATAGTGTAAGAAAGACTAAAAATAACCGCTATCAGAGTCAAAAATAAACTAATCTAAGAAGGCCAAAAAAGTACAG
>NW_013933082.1:0-271 GCF_000517525.1 Limulus polyphemus | reverse complement strand
TGTCAATAAGAAGGACACAAGATTTAACAATACTGTGTCCTATCAATAAAAAGATACAGGATTTATCAATACTGTGTCCTGTCAATAAGAAGATACAGGATTTACAGACATAAGATTTATCAATACCGTTTACTCTCAATAAGAAGACAGAAGATTTAACAATACTATGTACTATCAAAAAGAAGACAAGATTTAACGATACTGTGTACTGTCAATAAAAAGACACAAAATTTAACAATAATGTGTCCTGTCAATAAGAATATACAGGATT
>NW_013933081.1:0-446 GCF_000517525.1 Limulus polyphemus | reverse complement strand
CTGTGTACTGTCAATAAGAAGACACAAGATTTAACTATACTGTGTACTGTCAATAAAAAGACACACGATTTAGCAATACTGTGTACTATCAATAAGAACACACAAGATTTAACAATACTGTGTACTGTCAATAAGAAGACACAAGATTTAACGATACTGTGTCTTCTTATTGACAGTACAAGTACACAGTATCGTTAAATCTTATGGCTTGTTATTCATAGTACACAATATTGTTAAATCTTGTGTCTTCTTATTGACAGTACACAGTATCGTTAAATCTTGTCAATAAGAAGACACAATATTTATAAATACTGTATTCTATCAATAAGAACACACAAGATTTAACAATACTGTGTACTGTCAATAAAAAGACACAAGATTTAACGATACTGTGTAACGTCAATAAGAAGACACAAGATTTAACGATACTGTGTACTGTCAATAAG
>NW_013933080.1:0-230 GCF_000517525.1 Limulus polyphemus | reverse complement strand
ATATGTACCAGTACGTCCTTCCATTTGGACGGATCATCTCCAAATTTTGTATGAAAGTTCGTTGCATACTTGCGTATTTACATGGAAAATTCTAGCCTTCTATTATCATTTTTGCGACTTTTGTGGTCGTTTTATGTTACTCTTTTTTGGTTTTTCTGAAAGCGTATCTTCACTGCAGTACACCAGTAACAAAAAGATTGTTTTACGATTTCTTGTTAGGACCCTCTGGT
>NW_013933079.1:0-375 GCF_000517525.1 Limulus polyphemus | reverse complement strand
TGACATCTTCGTAAGGAGTTTATTTAAACCTTTTCGATTGTTTTTACTCTGGGTTAGCGAATGTTCAATTTTTTTTAGCTTTTCACGGGACATAATAGTTTTGGTTAATGCTATAATGTCTCAGTTTTGAGTTTTACGACGATATAAGCACCATCCGATATTTTTCTATTAATTTTTCGTCATCAAAGCACTTTTTCTTTTTTCCTAGCCTTGGCTTTTCGGAGAAAATATGAATTTTTTTGGAAAATAGATATAAAAGGCTATAGCCCATGTTTTCGCTCAAATTTTGAAAAAAATAGTTTTTCCTTATATTTCAATACAATGATGCCATTGATGTAAGACATTCAAAATGGATATCCTTTTATCAAAATTCCC
>NW_013933078.1:0-232 GCF_000517525.1 Limulus polyphemus | reverse complement strand
AAAAATATTCTCTTGTATATAGCATACAGTTATAAAATTGTCTAATCACAATCTTTTTATTTTTTCAAAGAAAATTTTTGATTTGTAAAAACTTTATCACTCTTCATAGTGAGGAATCTAACATGACAATGGCTATCACACAGAACACCATCATTAGTGGAAGAAGCAGCTGTAAGGTCTAGGCACACATCCTTGTATAATTACCATACATTATGACCCCATCAAAATAAGG
>NW_013933077.1:0-504 GCF_000517525.1 Limulus polyphemus | reverse complement strand
CCCTGAAGTACCTACTGGCACATTTAAACAGGTAAATTACTGATTAGTGCTATTAACAAACTACCACCAGCTCACTATCAAACTCTGAAGTACCTACTGGCACATTTAAACAGGTAAATTACTGATTAGTGCTATTAACAAACTACCACCAGCTCACTATCAAACCCTGAAGTACCTACTGGCACATTTAAACAGGTAAATTACTTATTAGTGCTATTAACAAACTACCACCAGCTCACTATCAAACCCTGAAGTGCCAGTACATTTAAACAGGTAAATTACTGATTAGTGCTATTAACAAACTACCACCAGCTCACTATCAAACCCTGAAGTACATACTGGCACATTTAAACAGGTAAATTACTGATTAGTGCTGCTATTAACAAGCTACCACCAGCTCACTATCAAACCCTGAAGTACCTACTGGCACATTTAAACAGGTAAAGTACTGATTAGTGCTATTAACAAACTACCACCAGCTCATTATCAAACCCTGAAGTACCT
>NW_013933076.1:0-763 GCF_000517525.1 Limulus polyphemus | reverse complement strand
CACGAATATTCTACAATCTTGGAGAATTGGCGGGATTAAGTTTACATTTGAGGGCGTGTCTAGCTTACCATGTTAGTTACCTATGGCAAAACTTTATATATTTCTTTTACTGTCAACGTTTGTTTCGCAAATTCGTTATACGCAACACATATCTGATACTACAAGTCACGCATATTTCTAAATACAAATTCAATATGAACATTGTTTGTATTTTTAACGCTGTTATGTGTGAAGGAGGTTGAATTTCAGTAAAACCAGTAAATAAAATATATAAACTGAAATAATTTATAATCCTCTCCTTATAAGGTATTCTGTAACGAATTTATTATTATGTATTTACACTCCTACCAATATTATCACATTTTGATGAAATACAAATAATGTAAAACATTTTTTAATGAACTTGTTCTAATTCAAAACACTAATGATCAAATTTAATTGGTATTAGGGGGAGTGTAAAATCGCCATTTCTTTATATAGAATTTTTATTATCAGAAATGCACTGGTGAAAGCTAAATTTTGCTGAGGAAACAAATTGGTATTAACACATTAATGTAAAGTACTATTTATAGGTTCAGTGTCTTGCCACAGTATTTCAGAATTTCCACCTTGTTCTACATTGATGTATTAAAAATAAAAACTAAATACCAACGTCAATTCAATATACTAGATTTTTACTACAAACGTTCTTTATTCATCAAAGAAACCGAACTACTAATTATGTAGAACTTGATAATTAAAGTACATAATTTGGCTGGATATC
>NW_013933075.1:0-307 GCF_000517525.1 Limulus polyphemus | reverse complement strand
CAAAAGCTTCACTGCATGAAGAATCATCAATTTAGGACCCTCTGGTAAAAAGAAATCGAAAAACAATCAGTAACTCCAAAAAACAGTAGGAAGGTAAAACTCTGCATATTACTACGCAACGTTAAAGTGTACCTACATACCGTATTAACGGAGTTATGGAACGTTTTGCGTTTTGTACCAGTACTTCGTTCCATTTGGACGGATCATCTCCAAATTTTGTATGAACGTTCGTTGCATACTTGCGTATTTACATGCAAAATTCTAGCCTTCTATTATCATTTTTCGACTTTTGTGGTCGTTTTATGTT
>NW_013933074.1:0-347 GCF_000517525.1 Limulus polyphemus | reverse complement strand
GAATTTTAGGTCATGTCTAACAATGACAACAATTTTAGGTCTGTCTCTGTTTTAGATACATTATTTCCTTTTATCGTGTCAAACAATGACAACAATTTTAGGTCTGTCTCTCTGTTTTTGTCTAACAATGACAACAATTTTAGGTCTGTCTCTCTGTTTTAGATACATTATTTCCTTTTATCATGTCTAACAATGACAACAATTTTAGGTCTGTCTCTGTTTTAGATACATTATTTCCTTTTATCATTTCTAACAATGACAATTATTTTAGGTCTGTCTGTTTTAGATACATTATTTCCTTTTATCATTTCTAACAATGACAACAATTTTAGGTCTGTCTCTGTTTT
>NW_013933073.1:0-404 GCF_000517525.1 Limulus polyphemus | reverse complement strand
TCGAGTTACATCTAAGTGTTCAAAGAGTAGTTGTACCAAGTAAGGCAAAAGATGAGTATGGTGGTTATACATTCGGAAACTAGAGTTACACCTAGGTGTTCATGGAGTAGTTGTACCAAGTAAGGCAAAAGATGAGTATGGTGGTTATTCATTCGTAATAGAGTGACACCTTACAGAATTTATAACCACCATTCCCATCTTTAGCCTTACTTGGTACAACTACTCCATGAACAATTACTAGAGTTACACCTAGGTGTTCATGAAGTAGTTGTACCAAGTAAGGCTAAAGATGAGTAAGGTGGTTATAAGTTCAATAACTAGAGTTACACCTAGGTGTTCGTGGAGTTGTTGTACCAAATAACGCAAAAGATGAGTATGGGGTTACACATTCAGTAACTAGAGTC
>NW_013933072.1:0-402 GCF_000517525.1 Limulus polyphemus | reverse complement strand
ATGTGATCTGGTGGAGACAACTTTTACATAATTAATCAGAGAAATGTGATCTGGTGGAGAGAACTTTTACATAATTAATCACAGAAATGTGATCTGGTGGAGACAACTTTTACATAATTAATCAGAGAAATGTGATCTGGTGGAGAGAACTTTTACATAATTAATCAGAGAAATGTGATCTGGTGGAGACAACTTTTACATAATTAATCAGAGAAATGTGATCTGGTGGAGAGAACTTTTACATAATTAATCAGAGAAATGTGATCTGGTGGAGACAACTTTTACATAATTAATCAGAGAAATGTGATCTGGTGGAGACAACTTTTACATAATTAATCAGAGAAATGTGATCTGGTGGAGAAACTTTTACATAATTAATCAGAGAAATGTGATCTGGTGGAG
>NW_013933071.1:0-617 GCF_000517525.1 Limulus polyphemus | reverse complement strand
GAGAATTTGGTAAAACGACATCGCACAAATATACCGATGATATTGGAAATGGAAAATCTACACGAAACACATCTACAGGTATTAATGAAAAAACTATGCCAGACAAATCAACTCACGACAGTAGATATGATGAAACCACTTTAGGCAAAACTACAGTTAATAATGAAGGTTGGAAAACAACGCCAAACACATATACAGATGATAACGAAAATGAAAAATCTCCGTCTATTTGTCGTAGATTTTACATTATCTTCAGTATATTTATCTGGCGTAGTTTTTCCATATCTAGCATCGTCAGTAGGTTTGTTTGATGTTCTTATGCCATTTCCATTATCATCAGTATGTTTGTCTGGCGTGGTTTTACCATAGCTAGAAACATCAGAAGATGTAAATTAGGTTTATTGGAAGAAGTTTTCTCATCTCGATTATTGTCAGTAGGTGTGCTTGACGAGCTTTTGCTAATTCCGTTATCATTAGTATGTTTGTCTGGTGAGGTTTTACCATATCTATCATCATCTTTAGGAGCTGACGATACTCGATATAGAAAATCTACATCCGACAAATATACTCAAGATAATGGAAATGGAAAATCTACGGTAAATACTCCTACCGATGAT
>NW_013933070.1:0-333 GCF_000517525.1 Limulus polyphemus | reverse complement strand
CTTGTGAATGTAAAAATAAGAACTCTACCGACTTATCCTGGCACATAGTATGTGATGTGACATCAGCTCGTGTCATGTGAGAGCAGACACATTGTCATCTTTTCTCGATGCATATTATATGATGTGTTTAGTTGGTTGGTGGTAGTATTGATGCTTTGCGCCATAAATTTACGCCAAATATCCGCTAGAAAAGTAAAAATAAGTGAAAAGGGGCAAAAGCATAAAACAAACCAAAAACTGAATATAGTCCATACATTATGTTAAAAAATCAAATTGAATTAAAAAGACCAATGGCTCGTAAAAAGCTAAAAACACGATCAATCTGGATAGTGT
>NW_013933069.1:0-478 GCF_000517525.1 Limulus polyphemus | reverse complement strand
AAGATTTAACAATACTGTGTTCTGTCAATAAGAAGACACAAGATTTGATGATATTGTGTACTGTCAATAAGAAGACACAAGATTTAACAACACTGTGTTCTGTCAATAAATCTTGTGTCTTCTTACGACACTGTGTACTGTCATTGTTTCTTCTTATTGACAGTACACAGTATCGTTAAATCTTGTGTCTTCTTATTGACAGTACACAGTATTGTTAAATATTGTGTCTTCTTATTATTCATCGATAATGTTCTTCTTATTGACAGTACTTAGTATCGTTAAATCTTGGGTCTTTTTATAGATAGTACACAGTATTGCTAAATCGTGTGTCTTCTTATTGAGAGTACACAGTATAGTTAAATCTCGTGTCTTCTTATTGACAGTACACAGTATAGTTAAATCTTAGTGGTTAAATCTTGTGTCTTCTTATTGACAGTACACAGTATCGTTAAATCTTGTGTCTTCTTACAGTACCCAA
>NW_013933068.1:0-355 GCF_000517525.1 Limulus polyphemus | reverse complement strand
GAAGACATAAATCTGTATTACAATAACAACAACAAAGTAAGAAGACATAAATCTGTATTACAATAACAACAACAAAGTTAGAAGACACAAATCTGTATTACAAAAACAAAGAAAGAAGACATAAATCTGTATTACAATAATAACAATAAAGTTAGACAACATTAAATCTGTATTACAACAACAACAACAAAAAAAATAACAACAACAAAGAAAGAAGACACAAATCTGTATTACAACAACAACAACAAAGAAAGAAGACACAAATCTGTATTACAACAACAAAGAAGACACAAATCTGTATTACAACAACAACAAAGAAAGAAGACACAAATCTGTATTACAACAACAAAGAAAG
>NW_013933067.1:0-204 GCF_000517525.1 Limulus polyphemus | reverse complement strand
CCAGTCACTATACATCTATAATAAAAGACCTACCAGCCACTATCCATCTGTAATAAAAGACCTACCAGACACAATCCATCTGTAATAAAAGACCTACCAGCCTCTCTCTATCTATAGTAAAAGACCTATCAATCATTATCCATTATAATAAAACACCTATCAGTCACTATCCATCTATAATAAAGACCTACCAGCCACTATCCA
>NW_013933066.1:0-324 GCF_000517525.1 Limulus polyphemus | reverse complement strand
AATTAATAGAAGAAATAACGGCTAGTGTTTATTTCGGTAGAAAATTCAAAATTCAGACATTATAACATTAACGAAAAAATATTATGTCGCGTCCAATTAATAGAAGAATAACGGCTAGTGTTTATTTCGGCAGAAAATTCAAAATTCAGACATTACAACATTAACGAAAAAATATTATGTCGCGTCAAAAGCTAAATAAAATAGAACTTTTGTTCATTCAGAGTAAACATAATCCAAAAGGTGGGGTTTATTTGTAATAAGTTCATTCAGAGTAAACATAATCCAAAAGGTGGGGTTTATTTTGTAATAAGACGTCATGATCTG
>NW_013933065.1:0-204 GCF_000517525.1 Limulus polyphemus | reverse complement strand
ATGTTAATCACCTGAAGTACCCCAATGTAGTACATAATCAAGATAACCTACACAGCTGACGTACGTGGAAAACATAGGAAAACACACATGGGAAAATCGTTTACCCATGTTTACTTCAGGTGATTGTGTAGGTTATCTTGATTATGTACTGCATTGGGGGTTTTCCACATACGTCAACTTGTGTTTCCCTATCTAGGAAAATCG
>NW_013933064.1:0-252 GCF_000517525.1 Limulus polyphemus | reverse complement strand
TAAACACATTGTCTGCAGACTAAATGTTGACCCCACTCGTTCTATGAAAGACCGACTGGATTAAATAGAACCCAATAGCTAGTAAAAAAAACACATGTAGATATGTTGTAAATATATGATTTAATTAACAATCTTGTTGCAGACTAAAGTCAACAGTGGGTCATAAAACAATAATTGTTATTGGATCTATTTAATCCACTCGGACTTGAGGAAACCAATGAAGATATGTTGTAAATAGATGAGTTAATAAAC
>NW_013933063.1:0-242 GCF_000517525.1 Limulus polyphemus | reverse complement strand
AATTACTTGGTACAACTACTCCATGAACACTTAGGTGTAACTCTAGTTTCCGAATTTATAAACACCATACTCATCTTTAGCCTTACTTGGTTTAACAACTTCACGAACACCTAGGTGTAACACTAGTTACCGAATTTATAACCACCATATTTATCTTTAGCCTTACTTGGGGAGTATTTGTACCAATTAAGGCTGAAGATGAGTATGGTGGTTATAAATTTGGTAAATATAGTTACATCTAG
>NW_013933062.1:0-384 GCF_000517525.1 Limulus polyphemus | reverse complement strand
CCAAGTAAGGCTAAAAATGAGTATGGTAGTTATGTATTCGGTGACTATAGTTACAACTAGGTTTTTATGGAGTATTTGTGCCAAGCAAGGCTGAAGATCATTGGTACAACTACTCCATGAACACCTAGGTGTAACTATAGTTACCAAATTTATAACCACCATACTTTAGCCTTACATACTCATCTTTAGCCTTACTTGGTACAATTACTCCATAAACACCTAGGTGTAACTCTAGTTACATAATTTATAACCACCATACTCATTTTAGCCTTACTTGGTACAACTGCTCCATAAATATCTAGGTGTAACTATAGCTACCGAATTTATATCCATCATACTCATCCAAGTTTCCGATTTTATAACCACCAGTTACACCTAGGTGTT
>NW_013933061.1:0-638 GCF_000517525.1 Limulus polyphemus | reverse complement strand
GGTTATAAATTCTATTATATAGTGGTTATAAATTCCGTAACTAGAGTTACACCTAGGTGTTCCTGGAGTAGTTGTACCAAGTATGGCTAAAGATGAGTATGGTGGTTATAAATTCAGTAACTAGAGTTACACCTAGGTGTTCATGGAGTAGTTGTACCAAGTAAGGCTAAAGATGAGTATGGTGGGAGTTAAACCAAAGTGTTCCTGGAGTAGTTGTACCAAGTAAGGCTAAAGATGAGGGTAACTAGGTGGTTATAAATTCGGTAAACAGAGTTACACCTAGGTATTCGTGGAGTTGCTGTACCAAATAACGCTAAAGATGAGTATGGGGTTATGAATTCTATACTCATCTTTAGCAAATTCGGTAACTATAGTTACACCTAGGTGTTCATGGAGTAGTTTTGCCATGTGAAAACGCTAAAGATGAGTATGTTGATTACAAATTCGATTACTAGAGTTACACCTAGGTGTTCGTGGAGTTAGTGTACCAAATAACGCTAAAGATGAGTATGATGGTTATGGGTACAACAACTCCACGAATAGATAAGTGTAACTCTAGTTTACCTAAGTGTAACTCTATTTACCGAATTTATAACCACCATACTCATCTTTAGCTTTACTTCGCCCAACTACTACAT
>NW_013933060.1:0-228 GCF_000517525.1 Limulus polyphemus | reverse complement strand
CAGAAATGTCATGTTGAGAGTATAATCAGAAATTAACTTGTAGCTGCATAAGTGTATATTGACAGAGATGTGAACAGAAATGTCATGTTGAAAGTATAATCAGAAATTAACCTTTAAATGCATAAGTGTATATTGACAGAGATGTGAACAGAAATGTCATGTTGAGAGTATAATCAGAAATTAACTTTTAACTGCATAAGTGTATATTGCTGCATAAGTGTATATTGA
>NW_013933059.1:0-215 GCF_000517525.1 Limulus polyphemus | reverse complement strand
A
Organism: Limulus polyphemus; assembly: GCF_000517525.1. Classification (NCBI taxonomy): domain Eukaryota; kingdom Metazoa; phylum Arthropoda; class Merostomata; order Xiphosura; family Limulidae; genus Limulus; species Limulus polyphemus. The sequence goes on along the minus strand of NW_013933059.1, from coordinate 214 downwards.
TATATTAGAGACAGTATGATAAGAAATAATGGCATTATCCAACTGTTACTATGGTATATATTAGAGACAGTATGATAAGAAATAATTTTGGGTCACTTTTATGAAAATTTCTAGCATGAGTAATTTTACATCTCACTACCGATCACGCTCTTTACGAAACTTCTTACTTCAATTTTTTGAAACTATTAAATGGTCTTTCCTTTTACTTCTGATC
>NW_013933058.1:0-223 GCF_000517525.1 Limulus polyphemus | reverse complement strand
ACCTTGACAGTACACAGTATCGTTAAATCTTGAGTCTTCTTATTGACAGTACACAGTATCGTTAGCAATACTGTGTACTATATATAAAAAGACACTAGATTTAACGATACTGTGTGCTGTCAATAAAAAGACAAAATATTTAACGATACTGTGTACTGTCAATAAGAAGATACAATAAATCTTGTGTCTTCTTATTGACAGTACACATATAGTTAAATCTTAT
>NW_013933057.1:0-278 GCF_000517525.1 Limulus polyphemus | reverse complement strand
GACAAGTTATGTTTATGTAAGTTTACAGGAGAATGACAAGTGACGAGTCAAGTTTAAGTAACTTTACAGGAGAATGACAAGTGACAAGTCAAGTTTAAGTAACTTTACAAAACTTTACAGGAAAATGACATGTGACAAGTTAGGTTTATGTAAGTTTAGTGGAGAATGACAAGTGAGAAGTCAAGTTTAAGTAACTTTACAGGAGAATGACAAGTGACAAGTCAAGTTTAAGTAAATTTACAGGAGAATGACATGTGGCAAGTTAAGTTTATGTAACT
>NW_013933056.1:0-217 GCF_000517525.1 Limulus polyphemus | reverse complement strand
TCTGTACTTACGGTTGTAGAATGGATTAGATGGAAAGTGGATAGTATAATGCACAACCTGTACTTACTGTTGAAGAATGGATTAGATGGAAAGTGGATAGTATAATGCACAATCTGTACTTACTGTTGTTGAATGGATTAGATGGAAAGTGGATAGTATAATGCACAACCTGTACTTACTGTTGTAGAATGGATTAGCTGGAAAGTGGATAGTATAA
>NW_013933055.1:0-214 GCF_000517525.1 Limulus polyphemus | reverse complement strand
TCCCTCCCTAATACACACAGAGAAATACAGAGATTACACAAAACACGGTTAAAACTAAAATACTCTTCCCCTCATACACACAGAGAAATACAGGGATTACACAAAACACGGTTAAAACTAAAATAATCCCCCCCTCATATACACACTGAGAAATACAGAGATTACACAAAACACAGTTAAAACTAAAATACTCTCCCCCTCATACACACGGAGA
>NW_013933054.1:0-232 GCF_000517525.1 Limulus polyphemus | reverse complement strand
TCATAGGATATTAATATTAATTACTGTTACAACAATGAACACAATAATGTTTAGTCACTATTATAAATGTTGAATAATTAAATGATATCAGAATTAAGTAATTCGCTAAAAGATTTCTTTTTTTTTTTACTCTTTACATTGGTACGAAATATTAAAACAATGTAAATATAAAAATAGTTCATTAAGTTTTTACTAAAGACGTTAGTAACACGGTACCTTTGTAGTTGAAGAG
>NW_013933053.1:0-292 GCF_000517525.1 Limulus polyphemus | reverse complement strand
CAGTCACATCATCATTCCCAATATCAGCAGCAATAAAGGAATCACCCCCAAGAGGAAGCGAGTTTCAAAAAAGGAAAGTCTTGCATACATCAAATTTTCATACTACGTTAGATTTTGGAGCAAAGTGCAGAGTGGAACAGCAGGTTATATGTGGTCTTCATAGGCTTTGAAAAAACACTGGGACAGCCTACATAGAGAGTCTTTGTGGATCCCACAGATCACCAGTGTCATGGAAAGCTTGTATAATAGCTACAAGTGTAATGTGAATTGTGACAACCAGCGTGCAGACAGC
>NW_013933052.1:0-276 GCF_000517525.1 Limulus polyphemus | reverse complement strand
GTACAATGTTGGAATAGTCTCCCAAGAGTTGAGTACAATGTTGGAATAGTCTCCCAAGAGTTGATTACAATGTTGGAATAGTCTCCCAAGAGTTGATTACAATGTTGGGTTGATTACAATGTTGGAATAGGCTCCCAAAAGTTGATTACAATGTTGGAATAGTCTCCCAAAAGTTGATTACAATGTTGAACTTTCCTATCATTATACTACTGCTGCAAACGCTTTAAAATTCACAATAGTTTTAGTTTATTTTGAAATACAGAGATAAAATTGGAG
>NW_013933051.1:0-423 GCF_000517525.1 Limulus polyphemus | reverse complement strand
AGTATTGCTAAATCGTGTGTCTTCATATTAACCAGTACATAGTTTTGTTAAATCTTGTGTCTTCTAAGAAGACACAAGATTTAACAATACTGTGTCTTTCAATAATGTGTCTTCTTATTGACAGTACATAGTTTTGTTAAATCTTGTGTCTTCTTATTGAAAGACACAGTATTGTTAAATCTTGTGTCTTCTAATTGACATTTCACAGTATCGTTAAATCTTGTGTCTTCTTAATGACAGTAAGAAGACACAAGAATTGACAGTACTTAGTTTTGTTAAATCTCGTGTCTTCTTATTGACAGTACACAGTATCGTTAAATCTTGTGTCTTCTAATTGACATTACACAGTATCGTTAAATCTTGTGTCTTCTTATTGACAGTACACAGTATCGTTAAATCTTGTGTCTTTTATTGACAGTACAC
>NW_013933050.1:0-596 GCF_000517525.1 Limulus polyphemus | reverse complement strand
CAACAATTCCACGAACACCTCGGTGTAACACTAGTTACCGAATTTATAAAGTTCGTGGAGTTGTTGTACCAAATAAAGCTAAAGATTGTATGGTGGTAACTAGAGTTACACCTAAGTGTTCATGGAGTAGTTGTACCAAAGAAGGCTAAAGATGAATATGGTGGTTATAAATTCGGTAACTAGAGTTACACCTAGGTGAGTTACACCTACGTGTTCATGGAGTAGTTGTACCAAGTAATGCTAAAGATGAATATGGTGGTTATAAATTCGGTTCGTGGAGTTGTTGTACCAAATAACGCTAACGATGACTATGGTGGTTATAAATTCGGTAACTAGACCTAGGTGTAACTTTACACTTAGGTATTCGTGGAGTTGTTGTACCAAATAACGCTACAGATGAGTATGGTTGTTACAAATTCGGTAACTAGACCATACTCATGGTTAGCGTTATTTGGTACAAGAACTCAACGAACACCTAGGTGTAACTCTACTTACCGAATTTGTAACCACCATACTCGTCTTTAGCATTATTTGGTACAACAACTCCACGAACACCTAGGTGTAACTCTAGTTACAAAATGTATAACTACCATACT
>NW_013933049.1:0-296 GCF_000517525.1 Limulus polyphemus | reverse complement strand
TGTACTGTCAATAAGAAGACACAAGATTTTACGATACTGTGTACTGTCAGTAAGAAAACACAAGATTTAACAATAATGTGTACTGTCAATAAGAAGACACAAGATTTAACGATACTCTTGTGCTTTTTTTGACAGTACACAGTATCGTTAAATCTTGTGTCTTCTTATTGACAGTACACAAGAGTATCGTTAAAGGTACTGTCAATAAGAAGACACAAGATTTAACGATACTGTGTACTGTCAATAAGAAGGCACAATATTTAACGATACGGTGTACTGTCAATAAGAAGACACAA
>NW_013933048.1:0-497 GCF_000517525.1 Limulus polyphemus | reverse complement strand
ACAAAAGATTTAACGATACTGTGTACTATCATAACAAGTCATAATATTTAATGATACTTTGTACTATCAATAACAAGCCACAAGATTTAACGATACTGTGTACTGTCAGTAAAAAGACACAAGATTTAACAATACTGAGTCCTGTCGAATCTTCTTATTACACAGTGTTGATAAATCCTCTTATTGACAGTAAGACACAAGATTTAACGATACTGTGTACTGTCAATAAGAAGAGACAGGATTTATAAAAATTGTGTCATGTCAATAAGACGATACATTGATAAATCCTAAGGTGTACTGTCAATAAGAAGACACAAAATTTAACAATATTGTATCCGGATACAGTACACTGTACAATTGTATCCGGTCAATTAGAAGATTAAGGATTTATCAATACTGTGTACTGTCAATAAGAAGACACAAGATTTAACGATACTGTGTACTATCATAACAAGTCATAAGATTTAATGATACTGTGTACTATCAATAACAAGCCA
>NW_013933047.1:0-377 GCF_000517525.1 Limulus polyphemus | reverse complement strand
CATTCAAACAAAATTCCAACATATAAAAGGCCATGACGTCTTCTTATCAAATAAACTCCACCTTTTGGATTGTTTTTGTCTGAATTTACGAAAGTTAATTTTTTTAGCATCTATAGTGACATAATGTTTTTCGTCAGTGTTATAATGTCTCAATTTTGAGTTTTTCGTGGAAAAAAGTGTTTTTTTGACGGAAAATTAATAGAAAAATATCCGATAGTGCTTATTTCGTTTTTCCAAAAAACTCATATTTTCACCAAAACCAAAGGCTATAGCCCATGTTTTTTGCCAAATTTTGAAAAAATTGTTTTTCTTCATATTTCAATACAAAGATGCCCTTCATGTAAGATATTCAAAATAGAGATCCTTTTATGAAAATT
>NW_013933046.1:0-379 GCF_000517525.1 Limulus polyphemus | reverse complement strand
GTGAACTGACTAATGTATCCATACTGTACTTTATGTGAACTAACTAATATGTCCATACTGTACTTTATGTGAACTGACTAATATGTCCATACTTTACTATATGTGAACTAACTAATATGTCCATACTGTACTTTATGTGAACTGAGTTCACATAAAGTACAGTATGGACATATTAGTAACTAATATGTCCATACTGTACTTTATGTGAACTTTTATGTGAACTGACTAACATATCCATACTGTACTTTATGTGAACTAACTAATATGTCCATACTGTACTTTATGTGAACTGACTAATATGTCCATACTGTACTTTATGTGAACTGACTAATATATCCATACTGTTCTTTATGTGAACTGACTAATATATCCATACTGT
>NW_013933045.1:0-206 GCF_000517525.1 Limulus polyphemus | reverse complement strand
ATACTGTATACTGTCAAAAAAGACACAAGATTTAACAAAAGAAGACACAAGATTTAACGATACTGTGTACTGTCAATAAGAAGACACAAGATTTAACGATATTGTGTACTGTCAAAAAGAAGACACAAGATTTAACGATACTGTGTACTTTCAATAAGAAGAGACACTATTCGACGATAATGTGTACTGTCAGTAAGAAAACACAA
>NW_013933044.1:0-226 GCF_000517525.1 Limulus polyphemus | reverse complement strand
GTTATTGTTTTTGTAGTCTACGGCATGGTGTTCTGTTATTGTTTTTGTAGTCTACGGCATGTGTTCTGTTATTGTTTTTGTAACCTACGGCATGTGTTCTGTTATTGTTTTTGTAGTCTACGGCATGTGTTCTGTTATTGTTTTTGTAACCTATGACACTTGTTCTGTTATTGTTTTTGTGACCTACGGCATGTGTTCTGTTATTGTTTTTGTAGCCTACGGCATG
>NW_013933043.1:0-650 GCF_000517525.1 Limulus polyphemus | reverse complement strand
GCTATTATACAATGGGAAGAAGAGCCAATTAAATATAAATCAAAGTTGGGTTCCAACTGCTATTATACAATGGGAAGAAGAGCCATTAAAATATAAAATCAAAATTATGTTCCTTTGGTATTATACAATGGGAAGAAGAGCCATTAAAATATAAAACAACAGTTATTCTTCCCATTGTATAATAGCAGAGGAACCTAACTGTTGATTTTTATATTTTAATGGCTCTTCTTCTCATTGTATAATAGCAAAGGAACCTAACTGTTGTTTTTATATTTTAATGGCTCTTCTTCCCATTGTATAATAGCAAAGGAACCGAGCCATTAAAATATAAAAATCACAGTTGGGTTCCATTTTTATATTTTAATGGCTCTTCTTCCCATTGTATAATAGCAGTTTTGTATAATAGCAGAGGAACCTAACTGTTGATTTTTTATATTTTAATGGCTCTTCTTCCCATTGTATAATAGCAAAGGAACCTAACTGTTGTATACAATGGAAAGAAGAGCGATTATAATATAAAAATCACCGTTAGGTTCCTTTGCTATTATACAATGGGAAGAAGAGCCAATAAAATATAAAAACAACAGTTAGGTTTTTTACTATTATACAATGGGAAGAAGAGCCATTAAAATATACAAACAACAGTTTGG
>NW_013933042.1:0-208 GCF_000517525.1 Limulus polyphemus | reverse complement strand
AAAAATGTTTGTTCTTCAGACAGCTAGTAACAACCACCTTGAGTAAGATATTAAAAAATGCTTATTCTTCAGACAGCTAGTAATAACCACTTGAGTAAGATATTAAAAAATGTTTGTTCTTCAGACAGCTAGTAACAACCACTTGAGTAAGATATTAAAAAATGTTTGTTCTTCAGACAACTAGTAACAACCACTTGAGTAAGATATT
>NW_013933041.1:0-255 GCF_000517525.1 Limulus polyphemus | reverse complement strand
GGCCAGACAGTTAATAACAGTCACCAACTCTGCCATAGGATTAGGGCCAGACAGTTAATAACAGTCCCTATGGCAGAGTTGGTATAGCCAGATAGTTAATAACAGTCACCAACTCTGCCATAGGATGTGGCCAGATAGTTAATAACAGTCACCAACTCTGCCATAGGATGTGGCCAGATAGTTAATAACAGTCACCAACTCTGCCATAGGATGTGGCCAGATAGTTAATAACAGTCACCAACTCTGCCATAGGAT
>NW_013933040.1:0-284 GCF_000517525.1 Limulus polyphemus | reverse complement strand
GGTTATTTGGTTTAGAAGCTTTCCTAAAAAATATAGTTTGCTGATAATTAGCTATAGATCCACGCGATTTCACTATTTGTTGTACTAAATAGCTTATATAAATAGTGTTCAGAACCATTTGTTATGGTTAACACCTAACGATATCAAACACCAGAAGAACTATTTTATTTGTATTTGTAATACAATATTGCGAAGTGCCTTTTCTGATTTTGTATCTATAAATTCTTTTAGAAGTGTATAGAAAATTTAAATATTTAGAAAATGCACTAGACTATTTCTCGTTA
>NW_013933039.1:0-306 GCF_000517525.1 Limulus polyphemus | reverse complement strand
AAATAGAACGACGTACTGGTGCAAAACGCAAAACCTTCCATAACTCCTTTAAAACAAACAATAGGAAGGTAAAACTCTGCATATTACTAAAGAATCATCAATTTAGGACCCTCTGGTAACAACTGATTGTTTTTCGATTTCTAACCAAAAGCTTCACTGCAGTACACATACGCTTTCAGAAAAGCCAATAAAAGAGTAACATAAAACGACCACAAAAGTCGCAAAAATGACAATAGAAGGCTAGAATATTGCATGAAAATACGTAATTATGCAACGAACGTTACTGAAGAAATTTCGAGAAGATCC
>NW_013933038.1:0-607 GCF_000517525.1 Limulus polyphemus | reverse complement strand
ACAGTAGAGTTATGTTGTTCAGTTGCAAGTACTGTGTGTAATAATGAATAGATACACTATACTTTGGTGTATATGAACCACAGTAGAAGTATGTTATTCAGTAGGAAGTCTTGTGTGTAATAATGAAGAGATACACTATTCTTTGGTGTATATGAACCACAGTGTATATGAACCATAGTAGAGGTATGTTGTTCAGTAGCAAGTACTGGGTGTAATAATGAAGAGACAAACTATACTTTGGTGTATATGAACCACAGTAGAGATATGTTATTCAGTAGGAAGTACTGTGTGTAGTAATGAATAGATACACAGTACTTTGGTGTATGTGAATACCTCTACTGTGGTGTTATTCAGTAGCAAGTACTGATAGTTTATATATTTATTATTACACACAGTAGAGGTATGTTATTCAGTAGCAAGTACTGTGTGTAATAATGAAGAGTACACTATACTTTGGTGTATATGAACCTATGTTATTCAGTAGCAAGTACTGTGTGTAATAATGAAGAGATACAGTATACTTTGGTGTATATGAACCACAGTAGAGTTATGTTGTTCAGTTGCAAGTACTGTGTGTAATAGTGAAGAGATACACTATACTTTGGTG
>NW_013933037.1:0-245 GCF_000517525.1 Limulus polyphemus | reverse complement strand
TCATCCTCTAAAAGTTATTGTGGTGTGTTAGACCTCGTCCTCTAAACGTGTCTAACATACCACAAAACTTACCACAAGTCTAACACACCACAATACTCATCCTCTAAACGTGTCTAAATCACCACAATACTGATCCTCTAAACGTGTCTAACACACCACAATACTCATCCTCTAAACGTGTCTAACACACCACAATACTCATCCTCTAAACGTGTCTAAATCACCACAATACTGATCCTCTAAAC
>NW_013933036.1:0-247 GCF_000517525.1 Limulus polyphemus | reverse complement strand
ACTGATTGTTTTTCGATTTCTGGTTACCAGAGGGTCCTAAATTGATGATTCTTCACCAAATTTGGTATGTAGGTACACTTCAACGTTGCGTAGTAATATGCAGAGTTTTACCTTCCTACTGTTTATTTTAAAGGAGTTATGGAACGATTTGCGTTTTGTACCAGTACGGTTCGTTGCATCCTTGCGTATTTACATGGTCGCAAAAATGATAATAGAAGGCTAGAATTTTGTTTTGTGGTCGTTTTAT
>NW_013933035.1:0-213 GCF_000517525.1 Limulus polyphemus | reverse complement strand
CAAAATATAGTTTAAGAAGGATTAAAAATACCATTATGAAAGTCATTAAAATATAGTGTAAGAAAGACTAAAAATATCGCTATGAAAGTCAAAAATAACTAGTCTAAGAAGGCCTAAAAAGTCAGTTATGAAAGTCGACAAAATCGAGTGGAAGAAAACTAAAAACACTTTTGACTTTGAAAACTAAGTTTTCCACTAGAAATGACTAAAAGA
>NW_013933034.1:0-247 GCF_000517525.1 Limulus polyphemus | reverse complement strand
CAGCAACTACAGGAAAGTCAACAACAGTGGCAAGAAGTACAAATGGAAAACATTAGTAAATTTAAAAGCGAATTAGATACATTAAAGGATCATCTATTGTCTTTTACACAAGGAGGATACATTGACCATTGACTTAACCAAATGCAGACATCTTCAGTCCTGTTAAAAGTCACATCCTAGATATGCATGTCAGCAATAGGGGTGATCCAGTACGAAGGAAACCACATGAATTCGATGGGAAGGCACC
>NW_013933033.1:0-292 GCF_000517525.1 Limulus polyphemus | reverse complement strand
GTGTATATGTAGTAAGTTCACAATAACAGGGGCCTTTGTATGGCGGTAGTTCCTAATATTAGAGCTCCAGGTTTTTGCAGTAAGTTCACAATAACAGGGGTCCGTGTATGTCAGTAGTTCTTAACTATCAGAGTTCCGTGTATATGTAGTAAGTTCACAATAACAGGGGTCCGTGTATGGCAGTAGCTCTTAATATTAGAGTTCCGTGTATATGTAGTAAGTTCACAATAACAGGGGTCCGAGTATGTCAGTAGTTCTTAATATCAAAGTTCCGTGTATATGTAATAAGTTC
>NW_013933032.1:0-313 GCF_000517525.1 Limulus polyphemus | reverse complement strand
GAATATTGTGACTTCTTATTGACAGGTTACATTATTGTTAAATCTTGTGTTTTCTTACTGACAGTACACATTAACGTTGAAAATTGTGTCTTCTTATTGACAGTACACAGTTTTGTTAAATCTTGTGTCTTCTTTTTGACAGTACACAGTATTGTTAAATCTTGTGTCGTTAAATCTTGGTTCTTTCATAGATAGTACACAGTATTGCTAAATCGTGTGTCTTCTTATTGAGAGTACACAGTATTTTTAAATCTTGTGTCTTCTTATTGACAATACACATTATCGTTGAATATTGTGTCTTCTTATTGAAAGT
>NW_013933031.1:0-382 GCF_000517525.1 Limulus polyphemus | reverse complement strand
AGTCATTTTGGAAGGTTCTAAATGTATTAATTAAGTGACTTATGAACACCTGGTCATATTGAAAGGTTCTAAATAGTACTAATTAAGTGAGTTATGAACACCTGGTCATATTGAAGGTTCTAAATATACTAATTAGTATATTTAGAACCTTCCAATATGACCAGGTGTTCATGACTCAATTAATTAAGTGAGTTATGAACACCTGGTCATATTGAAAAATTCTAAATATACTAATTAAGTGAGTTATGAACACCTGGTCATATTGAAAGGTTCTAAATGTACTAATTAAGTGAGTTATGAACACCTGGTCATAATGAAAGGTTCTAAATGTATTAATTAATTGAGTCATGAACACCTGGTCATATTGGAAGGTTCTAAATAT
>NW_013933030.1:0-230 GCF_000517525.1 Limulus polyphemus | reverse complement strand
TAGAATATGCCATTATGTAGCATCAATTAGATCCAGCAATATCTAATATAATTTCACATTCTGTAGAATCAATTAGACCCAGCAATATCTAATAGAATATTACATTATGTAGTATCCATTAGATCCAGCAATATCTAATAGAATATGACATTATGTAGTATCAATTATACTAAGCAATGTTCGAAAGAATATGCCATTATGTAGTATCAATTAGACCCAGCAATATCTAA
>NW_013933029.1:0-272 GCF_000517525.1 Limulus polyphemus | reverse complement strand
CCGGTTATGTAATAATGATAGCAAAGATAGGACCTTCAGACCCTGATTCGGGTAATGTAACTTATGATAGTACATACAGAACCTTGAGACCCTGATACGGGTAAAAGACCTTCTTACCCTTATAAGGGTAATGTAATTATGATAGTAAATACAGAACCTTCAGACCCTGATACGGGTAATTTAATTATGATAGTATATATAGGACAATCAGACCCTGATATGGGTAATTTAATTATGATAGTAAATATAGGACAATCAGACCCTGATACGAG
>NW_013933028.1:0-319 GCF_000517525.1 Limulus polyphemus | reverse complement strand
AATTACCAAATTTATAACCACCATACTCATCTTTAGCCTTACTTAGTACAACTACTCCATGAACACTTAGGTGTAAGTTTAGTTACCGAATTTATAACCACCATACTCATCTTTAGCCTTACTTGGTACAACTACTCCACGAACACGTACACCTAACTTGGTACAACTACTCAATGAACACTTAGGTGTAACTCTAGTTTCTGAATTTATAAACACCATACTCATCTTTAGCTTTACTTGGTACAACTACTCCAAGAACACTTAGGTGTAACTTTAGTTTCCGAATTTATAACCATCATACTAATCTTTTGCCTTACTT
>NW_013933027.1:0-299 GCF_000517525.1 Limulus polyphemus | reverse complement strand
GATCTTTAATGCACATCCCTCATTGTTTAGTATAAGTGTTGTATCTTTAATGCACATCCTTCCTTGTTTACTATAAGTGTTGGATCTTTAATGCACACCCTCTCTTGTTTACTATAAGTGTTGGATCTTTTCCTTGTTTACTGTAGGTATTTGATCTTTAATGCACATCCTTCCTTGTTTACTATAAGTGTTGGATCTTTAAAGCACATCCTCCCTTGTTTACTATAGGTGTTGAATCTTTAATGCCTATCCTTCCTTGTTTACTATAGGTTTTGGATCTTTAATGCACACCCTCCCTT
>NW_013933026.1:0-330 GCF_000517525.1 Limulus polyphemus | reverse complement strand
CAACATGTACTGCATGTTCTGCACCATTCTTCTACATCTTGTCTCATACCTATCCAGTAAAATCTGTGTCGTAGGTGACTCAATGTTTTCTTAACTCCGAGATGTCCTCCTGTTACAGTGTTGTTTTAGCGCGAGTATTGAGATTAAGTGTATCGCAGAGTCACCCAACAATGCCCCTTCCTTAAGTGTCTGCTCATATTCAGAGAAATTGGCCACTGTTATAGGTACTACTTGACGACCCGCTACAAGTGACCTTCCAATCTTCAAATCCGCTGGCCTGGATGGGTCTTCCACTGCTTCTACAAGCATTGGGCTTCCATGGGGATGTTC
>NW_013933025.1:0-237 GCF_000517525.1 Limulus polyphemus | reverse complement strand
CAAAAAAACAGGTTTCGATTTTACTAGCCAAAATTCCCAATAGTTATTTTATAATCTGTAATCAAAATTTCGATGAAAGGATATCAATTTTGAAAGTCTTACATCAAGGGCATCTTTGTATTGAAATATGAGGAAAAACTATTTTTTTCAAAATTTGGGTAAAAACATGGGCTATAGCCTTGGGTTTTCGGTGAAAATATGAATTTTTTGGAAGTGGAAAAAAAAGGTTTATTGATG
>NW_013933024.1:0-345 GCF_000517525.1 Limulus polyphemus | reverse complement strand
TTTTACCTCAGACCAGAGGGTTAGTGTGGTATCCTAAACTCCTTAGATTACCTATATATCCCAATTATAATATGTATAGGATAGAAGTCCCTAAATCATATATAAATCTCTGTATCACTAAATGTCAAAGAATAATATTATTTTTGCAAACAACCTACCACCCCTTAACTTTCATAATAATTGATCTCAAAGCATGTTTCAATAGTAAATGAAGAAACCACTTGACATAGCATTATAACACGTTTTTGTTTTGTAGAAAAACTAAGAGAAAATGAAAAAATGGACAGTATATTCCCTAAATATGATTGGATAGAACTTTAATTATTGGAACTATAATTGTGAATT
>NW_013933023.1:0-207 GCF_000517525.1 Limulus polyphemus | reverse complement strand
GACCATTATTTTTTGACATTCATCTAGTATAATAAGGACTAAAAAGACAGTTAACAAAGTCGTAAATATATAATCTAAGAAGGAGAAAAAGACCATTATGAATATCCAAAAATCTAGTGTAAGAATTACTAAAAAGACAGTTATCAAAGTCGTAAATATATAATGTAAGAAGAACAAAAAGACCATTATGAATGTCAAAAAATTTTG
>NW_013933022.1:0-762 GCF_000517525.1 Limulus polyphemus | reverse complement strand
ATACTGTGTAACTGTCAATAAGAAGACACAATATTTAACAATACTGTGTACTCACAGTACACAGTATCGTTAAATCTTTTGTCTTTTTATAGATAATAAAAAGACACAAGATTTAACGATACTGTGTACTGTCAATAAGAAGACACAAGATTTAACGATACTGTGTACTGCCAATAAGAAGACACAAGATTTGACGATATTTTGTACTGTCAATAAGAAGAAACAAGATTTAACGATACTGCAAGATTTAACGATACAGTGTACTGTCAAAAGAAGACACAAGATTTAACGATACTGTGTACTGTCAATAAGAAGACACAAGATTTAACGATACTGTGTACTGTCAATAAGAAGACACAATATTTAACAATACTGTGTATTCTCAATAAGAAGACACATTCTTATTGACAGTACACAGTATTGTTAAATCTTGGGTCTTTTTATTGACAGTTTAAATCTTGTGAACGATACTGTGTACTGTCTTTTTTTGACAGTACACAGTATCGTTAAATCTTGTGTCTTCTTATTGACAGGACACAGTATTGTTAAATCTTGGGTCTTTTTATTGCACAAGATTTAACGATACTCTGTACTACTGGGTACTGTCAATAAGAAGACACAAGATTTAACGATACTGTGTACTGTCAATAAGAAGACACAATATTCAACGATAATGTGTACTGTCAGTAAGAAAACACAAGATTTAACGATACTGTGTACTGTCAATAAGAAGACACAAGATTTAACGATACTCTGTACTTT
>NW_013933021.1:0-226 GCF_000517525.1 Limulus polyphemus | reverse complement strand
TTGGCAAGATGAATGGATTTACCTGACATTGTTGGATAGTTCTTCCAAACTGGCTTTATCTTAAGTCAGGAGTTGCAAGACGAACGGATTTACCTGACATTGTTGGATAGTTCTTCCAAAGTGGCTTTATCTTAAGTCAGGATTGGCAAGATGAATGGATTTACCTGACATTGTTGGATAGTTCTTCCAAACTGGCTTTATCTTAAGTCAGGATTGGCAAGATGAA
>NW_013933020.1:0-239 GCF_000517525.1 Limulus polyphemus | reverse complement strand
AAACCATGAACAACTTTATACAACATTAACAACTATCAATAATGTACTTTATGTTATTAAACCATGGAACCCTTTATGTAATTAAACCAGGAGACAACTTTATACAACATTAACAACTATCAATAATGTACTTTATGTTATTAAACCATGAGACAACTTTATACAACATTAACAACTATCAATAATGTACTTTATGTAATTAAACCATGGAACCACTTTATACAACATTAACAACTACC
>NW_013933019.1:0-202 GCF_000517525.1 Limulus polyphemus | reverse complement strand
TTGAACTGTTATTAGTTAGTGGAGTCTATGTTGTGATGGGTTGAGTTGTTATTAGTTAGTGGAGTCTATGTTGTGATGGGCTGAACTGTTATTAGTTAGTGGAGTCTGTGTTGTGATGGGTTAAACTGTTATTAGTTAGTGGAGTCTATGTTGGGATGGGTTGAACTGTTATTAGTTAGTGGAGCCTGTGTTGTGATGGGTT
>NW_013933018.1:0-235 GCF_000517525.1 Limulus polyphemus | reverse complement strand
TATTGTTGGACTAATAGACAATACGTTATCCAATACTGTATACAAGTTCTATTGTTGGACTAATAGACAATACGTTATCCAATACTGGAGAACTAGACTATTATTGGACTAATAGACAATACGTTATGTCTAGTTCTCCAGTATTGGAGTATTGGATAACGTATTGTCTATTAGTCCAATAATAGGAGAACTAGATATTGTTGGACTAATAGACAATACGTTATCCAATATTGTA
>NW_013933017.1:0-236 GCF_000517525.1 Limulus polyphemus | reverse complement strand
TCTTACACATCCATCACCTAGTGTAAGATGTTACATACACATCACTTAATGGATAATCTAACCAAATCTATTACCTAGTTTAAAATCTTACACATCCATCACCTAGTGTAAGATGTTACATACACATCACTTAATGGATAATCTAACAAATCTATTACCTAGTTTAAAATCTTACACATCCATCACCTAGTGTAAGATGTTACATACACATCACTTAATGGATAATCTAACAAATA
>NW_013933016.1:0-501 GCF_000517525.1 Limulus polyphemus | reverse complement strand
CATTGTCCAATACGAACAGATCTCATAACTCAGATTTCCTTTATCCCTGTGTCTTGAATCATTGTCTAATACTAACAGATCTTATAACTCAGATTTCCTGTATTCCTTGTGTCTTGAATCATTATACCAATACGAACAGATTTATAAGAATACAGGAAATATGAGCGTTGTGTCTTGAATCATTGATGAGTTATCACATCTGTTCGTATTGTACAATGATTCAAGACACAAGGAATAAAGGAAATCATAGTTGTAAGATCTATTAGTATTGGACAATGATTCAAGAGACAAGGAATACAGGAAATCATAGTAGTAAGATCTGTTCGTATTAAAATTTCCTATATTCCTTGTTTCTTGAATCATTGTTCAATGCTAACAGATCTTATAACTCTGATTTCTTGAATTCCTTCTGTCTTTAATCATTGTCCAATACTAACGGATCTTATAACTCAGATTTCCTGTATTCCTTGTGTCTTGAATCATTATACAATACTAACAGAT
>NW_013933015.1:0-270 GCF_000517525.1 Limulus polyphemus | reverse complement strand
ATTTCCTGCAGATTATTTCGTTGTTTTTACTTAATTTTTGGTTCCAGTATGCAGTCCATAAAAACCGATGTAGCTTTGTTGTTCAATGTCAGTACTTAATTTTGCAATTAAAATAATCCAAGAAATGCGATCCACAACAACTTTAAAGTTTCATCTTTTGATTAGGATTGCTTCCCAAAGCGTGTATAAGGACATTCAGCGTTCGGTCACTCATCTGGCACAAGAGAACGTGAACTTAAATACGTCTAATATAGACTCTAATAACATGTC
>NW_013933014.1:0-453 GCF_000517525.1 Limulus polyphemus | reverse complement strand
ATCAAAAAGATTCCAAGGCCGAATAATTCTTGAAGCGCTTATAAAGTATCAAGTTTCTAAAGTTTTCTATCCCTTTTGTAGTTTCTGCATTATTTAAGATGTTTCGAGTATTATATTTTGCTCTTCGTGTTAGTTTTTAGCATTTCCGCTTTTCTCATTAATGTTGTTTCTAGTGTTTTGCATCTTTTCCGTATCTTTCGTACATTAGAATCCATTTATGTAATCTTTATACGTTTATAATTTTCGATCTCGTTTTCTATACTTAGTCTAAATAGTATATATAAAGACTATTCGTAACAGTACAGTTACAGTCGATCTTCTTTAAAAAGTGATAAAGCACTAAACTGGAAGATATGAACTTTGAGGACTTTGGATATGAACAGCGTTAGTTACTTTTACAAACACGTGACTTCTACCAATCTTGATTTTGCAAGATCTCAATCCCATTATGTT
>NW_013933013.1:0-339 GCF_000517525.1 Limulus polyphemus | reverse complement strand
ATTGTACATTACTTTTAAACAATTCATGAATTTATCTTTCCATCAACCTGTTTAGAAAGGTGCCTCCCGAGTTTTGGGGCTTATAATTCTAAAAATCAAGTTTCGATTCCCGCATATAGATGGTGTATCCAGCAGTTGTATAAAATAATAATAATTGAATATATCTTTAAATATATATATGTTTGTAGTAAATTAATCGACAACAATACGCAATGAATTAATTAATTTATCTATTCTGTGAAGTCAGACAGTAAATTAACCTTATATTAGAAATCGTAAACAAAGACCTAAAACAAATATTTAAATGAAAAAAAAAATAGATGTGTGTGTTGGAATAAC
>NW_013933012.1:0-232 GCF_000517525.1 Limulus polyphemus | reverse complement strand
CTGTGTATTTATACCCCAACGATACAGAAAGTAAGAGACAGATGTGTATTTATAGCCCAACGATACAGAAAGTAAGAGACAGATGTGTATTCATAGTCCAACGATACAGAAAGTAAGAGACAGCTGTGTATTTATAGCCCAACGATACAGAAAGTAAGAGACAGATGTGTATTTATAGCCCAACGATACAGAAAGTAAGAGACAGATGTGTATTTATAGCCCAACGATACAG
>NW_013933011.1:0-220 GCF_000517525.1 Limulus polyphemus | reverse complement strand
TGCTAGATATGAGTATGGTGGGTTATAAATTCGGTAACTAGAGTTACACCTAGATGTTCGTGGAGTTCTTGTACCAAATAACGCTACAGAGGAGTATGGTGGTTATAAATTCGGTAACTATAGTTTTACTTAGGTGTTCATGGGGTAGTTGTGCCAAGTAAGGCTAAAGATGAGTATGGTGGCTATAAATTCGGTAACAGAAGTTACACGTAGGTATTCG
>NW_013933010.1:0-309 GCF_000517525.1 Limulus polyphemus | reverse complement strand
TATTGACAGTGCACCGTATCGTTAAATCTAGTGTCTTCTTATTGACTGTACTTAGTATCGTTATATTTTCTGTCTTCTTATTGACAGGACACATTATTGTTAAATCTTGTGTTTTCTTACTGACAGTACACATTATCGTTGCACAGTATCGTTAAATCTTGTGTCTTCTTATTGAAAGGACACATTATTGTTAAATCTTATGTTTTCTTACTGCCAGTACACATTATCGTCGAATATTGTCTCTTCTTATTGACAGTACACAGTATCGTTAAATCTTGTGTCTTCTTATTGACAGTACACAGTATCGTT
>NW_013933009.1:0-215 GCF_000517525.1 Limulus polyphemus | reverse complement strand
TGTGTACTATCACTAAGAAGACACAAGATTTAACAATACTATGTACTGTCAATAAGAAGCCACAAGATTTAACGATGCTGTGTACTGTCAATAAGAAGACAAAAGTTTTAACAATACTGAGTACTGTCAATAGAAGACAAAATATTTAACAATACTGTGTACTATCACTAACAAGCCACAAGATTTAACGATATTGTTTATTATCACTAAATACA
>NW_013933008.1:0-232 GCF_000517525.1 Limulus polyphemus | reverse complement strand
TAGCGTTACGACCTTTTAACCCCCTGTAGTAGATGTAAGAGATCAATCAGAATCTCGTGTTATTGAATAACTATTGTGAACACATCAAGAAGACTCACACACTGGAAATAAAGTACAGAAAAATTAATTTATCACAATTATTTCACATCATTATCTATTTGATAAGAAAGACTATACATAAATTATGTTTCACATTATATTCATAATATATCATTATGTAGCAGTGTTGATT
>NW_013933007.1:0-443 GCF_000517525.1 Limulus polyphemus | reverse complement strand
TTCTAGCCTTCTATTATTACAATAGAATGCTAGAATTTTGCATGTAAATATGCGAGTATGCAACGAACGTTCATACAAAATTTGGAGATGATTCGTGCAAATGGAACGACGTACTGGTACAAAACGCAAAACGTTTTATAACTCCTTTAAAACAAACAGTAGGAAGGTAAAACTCTGCATATTACTGAGTAACATCAGTAACCAAAAGCTTCACTGCAGTACACATACGCTTTCAGAAAAGCCAATAAAAAACAAATTTGGTGAAGAATCATCAATTTAGGACCCTCTGGTAACCAGAAATCGAAAAACAACGTTGAAGTGTACCTACATTTGCGTAGTAATATGCAGAGTTTTACCTTCCTACTGTTTGTTTTAAAGGAGTTATGGAACGTTTTCGACGTACTGGTACAAAACGCGTTCCATTTGGACGGATCATCTCCAAA
>NW_013933006.1:0-343 GCF_000517525.1 Limulus polyphemus | reverse complement strand
ATCGACTAGAATGTTTAATCATAAGTTTTATTTACCATGTATATGTATATTAAAAACTTCTGATTAAACATCCTCAACGATATACATATACATGATAAATAAAACTTCTTATTAAATATTCTCAACGATATACATATACATGGTAAATAAAACTTCTGAATAAACATTCACATAGTTTGTATATCGTTGAGAATATTTAATAAGAAGTTTTATTTACCATGTATATGTATATCGTTGAGAATGTTTAATCAGAAGTATTTATTTATCATATATATGTCGTTGTGAATTTCTAATCAGAAGTTTTTATTTACCATATATATATAAATATGTCCTTGTAAGTCTC
>NW_013933005.1:0-217 GCF_000517525.1 Limulus polyphemus | reverse complement strand
GTATGCAACGAACGTCTCCAAATTTTGTATGATCCATTTGGACGGATCATACGACGTAATGGCACAAAACGCAAAACCTTCCATATCTCCTTTAAACAAGCAGTAGGAAGGTAAACTATGCATATTACTACACAACGTTAAAGTGTACCTACATACCAAATTTGGTGAAGAATCATCAATTTAGGACCCTCTGGTAACAAGAAATTCGAAAACAATC
>NW_013933004.1:0-417 GCF_000517525.1 Limulus polyphemus | reverse complement strand
AACGTTGCGTAGTAACCATAACTCCTTTAAAACAAACAGTAGGAAGGTAAAACTCTGCATATAACGTTTTGCGTTTTGTACCAGTACGTCGTTCCATTTGGATCCGTGTTCATACAAAATTTGGAGATGGTTCGTTGCATACTTGCGTATTTACATGCAAAATTCTAGCCTTCTATTATCGTACACATACGCTTTCAGAAACGCCAATAAAAGAGTAACATAAAATAGACCACAAAAGTCGCAAAAATTGCAGTGAAGCTTTTGGTTACTGATTGTTTTTCGATTTCTGGTTACCAGAGGGTCCTAAATTGATGATTCTTCACCAAATTTGATATGTAGGTACACTTCAACGTTGCGTAGTAATATGCAGAGTTTTACCTTCCTACTGTTTGTTTTAAAGGAGTTATGGAACGTTTT
>NW_013933003.1:0-283 GCF_000517525.1 Limulus polyphemus | reverse complement strand
ACAAAGTTGCATAATGAGATCAATCCCCGAACTGATATAACATTTACAAACAGAGGTGTTGTGAGTACTTTTGTGTTTTTAGATACAAAGTTGCATAATGAGATCAATCCCCGAACTGATATAACATTTACAAACAGAGGTGTTGTGAGGACTTTTGTGTTTTTAGATACAAAGTTGCATAATGAGATCAATCCCCGAACTGATATAACATTTACAAACAGAGGTGTTGTGAGGACTTTTATGTTTTTAGATACAAAGTTGCATAAGGAGATCAATCCCCGAA
>NW_013933002.1:0-305 GCF_000517525.1 Limulus polyphemus | reverse complement strand
AAAGGATTAGCCTACCAGAGAGTGGGAGTTTAGTTGCAAAGGATTAGTCTACTAGAGAGTGGAAGTTTAGTTGCAAAGGGTTAGTCTTTCAGAGAGTGGGAGTTTAGTTGCTAATGATTAGTCTACCGAAGAGTGGGTGATTAGTCTACCAGAGAGAGGGTATTTAGTTGCAAAGGGTTAGTCTACCAGAGAGTGGGAGTTTAGTTGCAAAGGATTAGCCTACCAGAGAGTGGGAGTTTAGTTGCAAAGGGTTAGTCTACCAGAGAGTGGTAGTTTAGTTGCAAAGGGTTAGTCTACCAGAGAGT
>NW_013933001.1:0-392 GCF_000517525.1 Limulus polyphemus | reverse complement strand
GTCTTCACAACTAACGACAAAATTAATAAGTTATCTTCACAACTAACGACAAAATTAATAAGTTGTCTTCACAACTAACGACAAAATTAATAAGTTGTCTTCACAACTAACGACAAAATTAATAAGTTGACTTCACAACTAACGACAAAATTAATAAGTTCTCTTCACAACTAACGACAAAATTAATAAGTTGTCTTCCGAACTAACGACAAAATTAATAAGTTCTCTTCACAACTAACGACAAAATTAATAAGTTCTCTTCACAACTAACGACAAAATTAATAAGTTCTCTTCACAACTAACGACAAAATTAATAAGTTGTCTTCACAACTAACGACAAAATTAATAAGTTGTCTTCCGAACTAACGACAAAATTAATAAGTTGTCTTCAC
>NW_013933000.1:0-257 GCF_000517525.1 Limulus polyphemus | reverse complement strand
AACGAACTAGTGAATATACATAGCAAAAAGGTTAAGATCCATCAATTTAGGGCTATCAGAGGGTTTTATAGATTTCTTATGCAAAACTCTAGTTTCATATTATCATTTTTGAGACTTTTGTGGTCCATTTTGTTACTACTTTATTGGCTTTCTGAAAGAGAATGTGTAGTGCAGTGAAGCTTTTTGATATTGCTCTGTTATAGATTTCTTGCTATCAGAGGGTTCTAAACTGATGGATCTTAACCATGAAGCTAGAG
>NW_013932999.1:0-222 GCF_000517525.1 Limulus polyphemus | reverse complement strand
GAACGCTGGTTTTAAGGCAATAATGAATCTAGTTGGTTTAAAGATCAAAACATGCAGGGTTCGTACACCTTAAGTGAGATGAAATTCCAGGACATTTCCAGGACAAATTGTTTTGAACATTAGCCTCTAGTTATTTTTAATCAGGAGTAACTTATCCTCTAGCTCCTTGGAAACACCCTTGAGAAGCTCCTGCTTTTCTTGGGCAGTGCGACGAAGACTGTT
>NW_013932998.1:0-250 GCF_000517525.1 Limulus polyphemus | reverse complement strand
AGCATACACCAACATTATATTTATTCCATTACTACCTAAATTAGCAGCAAAAAAAGGCCTAAAAGAGACTGTGACTTAAAGGAACGTAATAGAAATTGGCGGCCACACTGATAGCTACACTTATAGCAGTGATAACAATTATGCAGCAAATATTCATTCATTAATTAGCCAGGCCGCGGTTTTTTTTTTTGGTCAACTTGGGGCATGATTGTGGGTGAAACAAAATACGTGGCCTAGTTAATTAATGAAT
>NW_013932997.1:0-445 GCF_000517525.1 Limulus polyphemus | reverse complement strand
AGTATTGTTATTAAGACACAAGATGACACAAGATTTAACAATACTGTGTAATGTCAATAAGGTACTGTCAATAAGAAGACAAAATATTTAACAATACTGTGTACTGTCAATAAGAATACTATCAATAACAGGCCACAAGAATTAACGAAACTGTTACTGTGTACTATCAATAACAAGCCATAAGATTTAACGATACTGTGTTTAATGATCTTGTGTACTGTGTACTGTCAATAAGAAGACACAAGATTTAACAATACTGTGTACTGTCAATAAGAAGCGTTAATTCTTGTGGCCTGTTATTGATAGTACACAGTATCGTTAAATCTTATGACTTGTTATTGATAGTACACAGTATCGTTAAATCTTGTGTCTTCTTATTGACAGTACACACTATTGTTAAATATATTATTTTCTTATTGACAGTACACAGTTTCGTTAAATCTTG
>NW_013932996.1:0-240 GCF_000517525.1 Limulus polyphemus | reverse complement strand
TACTGTGTACTGTCAATAAGAAGATACAAGATTTAACTATACTGTGTACTATCAATAAGAAGACACAATATTTCAATAAGAAGACACTCGATTTAGAAATACTGTGTAGTATCTATAAAAAGACTCAAGATTTAACGATAGTGTGTACTGTCAATAAGAGGACACAAGATTTAACGATACTGTGTACTGTCAATAAGAAGACACAATATTCAACAATAATGTTTCCTGTCAATAAGAAGA
>NW_013932995.1:0-207 GCF_000517525.1 Limulus polyphemus | reverse complement strand
TGATAGATGGATAGTGACTGGTCAGGTCTTTTAATATAGATAGAACGTGGCTGGTAGGTCTTTTATTATAGATGGATAGTGGCTGGTAGGTCTTTTATTACAGATGGATTGTGGCTGGGAGGTCTTTTATTATAGATGGATAGAGGCAGGTAGTTCTTTTAATATAGATGGATAGTGGCTGGAAGGTCTTTTATATAGATGGATAGC
>NW_013932994.1:0-254 GCF_000517525.1 Limulus polyphemus | reverse complement strand
GTTACAACAACTCCAAGAACACCTAGGTGTAACTCTAGTTACCGATCTTATAACCACCATACTCATCGTTAGGGTACCAAGTAAGTAACTACTCCATGAACACTTAGGTTTAACTCAAGTTACAGAATTTATAACCCCATACTCATCTTATGCGTTATTTGGTACAAGAACACCACGAATACTTAGGTGTAACTCTAGTTACCGCATTTATAACCACCATACTCATCTTTAGCCTACCTTTGTACAACTACTCC
>NW_013932993.1:0-329 GCF_000517525.1 Limulus polyphemus | reverse complement strand
TTATAAATCATTACTTTACTTACCCTGGTTAACTTCGAATACCACAGACTAAGTCTTTATAAATCATTACTTTACTTACCCTGGTTAACTTCGAATACCACAGACTAAGTCTTTTTAAATCATTACTTTATTTACCCTGGTTAACTTCGAATACCACAGACTAAGTCTTTATAAATCATTACTTTACTTACCCTGGTTAACTTCGAATACCACAGACTAAGTCTTTATAAATCATTACTTTACTTACCCTGGTTAACTTCGAATACCACAGACTAAGTCTTTTTAAATCATTACTTTATTTACCCTGGTTAACTTCGAATACCACAGAC
>NW_013932992.1:0-305 GCF_000517525.1 Limulus polyphemus | reverse complement strand
TAATCTATGTGTTATTGTATATTTGTGTACGTCTTCATGTTCCACTCTATGTGTTATTGTATGTTCATGTACGTCTTCATGTTCCACTCTTTGTGTTATTGCATGTTTATGTACGACTTCATGTTCCACTCTGTGTTACTGTATGTTTCTGTACGTCTTCATGTTCCATTCGTGGAACATGAAGACGTACATAAACATACAATAACACATAGAGTGGAACATGAAGACGTACATAAACATACAATAACACATAGAGTGGAACATGAAGACGTACAGAAACATACAATAACACATAGAGTGGAACA
>NW_013932991.1:0-215 GCF_000517525.1 Limulus polyphemus | reverse complement strand
ATTTAACACATTTGACTGCAGACTAAAGTCAACAGTAGGTCATAGAACAATGCTAGTTATTGAGACCTATTTAATCCATTCGGACTTAAAGAAACACATGTAGATATGTTGTAAATATATTAGTTAATTAACACATTGGCTGCTGAATAAAGTCAACAGTGGGTCACCGAAAGATACTAGTTATTGCGACCTATTTAATCCACTCGGACTTAAGG
>NW_013932990.1:0-348 GCF_000517525.1 Limulus polyphemus | reverse complement strand
ATTGGTTGAACAATACATTTGTGATGGACTGTGCTAATATTTCAATCAATGGATAAGCTCCTGCCCACTTGGTGAAGTAATCAATAATGATAATGATAATTAGTTTAGTTTTGGGCAGAATATCAGTTAGATTTTGTAGAAATGAAACCTTGAATCGTTACACCTTATAAGAGACTATCCCAGTAAGTTTCAGTATGTTCGGGTCATTTGCTGGAACCATTGCCTTTCTCTACCACCCTATATTCGTACACATTGTCTTGTGATGCTGGTGCTTGGTCATTGTGCCTTGGAATCCCATCATAAGACTACTAAGGACCAAGTAGAGTGGCGACATGGGTGCACTGAATG
>NW_013932989.1:0-324 GCF_000517525.1 Limulus polyphemus | reverse complement strand
TTACATTTTCAATAATAATAAAAAATTCAAAATAGTCCATTATTTATTACTAATTACATTTTTAATAATAATAAAAATCAAAAACAGTCCATTATTTATTACTAATTACATTTTCGATAATAATAAAAAATTCAAAAATAGTCCATTATTTATTACTAATTACATTTTCAATAATAATAAAAAATTCAAAAATAGTCCATTATTTATTACTAATTACATTTTCAATAATAATAAAAAATTCAAAAATAGTCCATTATTTATTACTAATTACATTTTCAATTATAAAAAACTATCAAAAACAGTCCATTATTTATTATTAATTAC
>NW_013932988.1:0-256 GCF_000517525.1 Limulus polyphemus | reverse complement strand
TTTAATGTTGGTGTGTTGAACATATGTAATAAATAATTGGTGTGTTGAACATATGCCAGTAAATGTTGATGTGTTGAACATATTTAATAAATGTTGGGTGTGTTGAACAAATGTAATAAATGTTGGTGTGTTGAACATATGTAATTAATGTTGGTGTGTTGAACATATGTAATAAATATTGGTGTTTTGAACATATGCAGTAAATGTTGATGTGTTGAACATATGTAATTAATGTTGGTGTGTTGAACACATGTAA
>NW_013932987.1:0-256 GCF_000517525.1 Limulus polyphemus | reverse complement strand
CTATAAATGTTCATATATATAGGGAAAAGTTACCCTCTGTACTTCTATAAATGTTCATATATTAGGTAAAAGTTACCCGCCGTACTTCTATATACGTTCATATATGTAGGTAAAGGTTACCCCGCCGTACTTCTATAAACGTTCATATATCTAGGTAAAAGTTACCCGCCGTACTTCTATAAACGTTCATATATCTAGGTAAAAGTTACCCGCCTTACTTCCATGAACGTTCATATATATAGGTAAAAGTTACCCT
>NW_013932986.1:0-398 GCF_000517525.1 Limulus polyphemus | reverse complement strand
AACAATACTGTGTCCTGTCTTTAACAATAATGTGTCCTTTCAATAAGAATATACAGGATTTATCAATACTGTGTACTGTCAAATTCTTCTTATTCACAGGACACAGTATTGATAAATCCTTTATCTTCTTATTGACAGGACACAGTATTGTTAAATCTTGTGTCTTCTAATTGCAGTATTGTTAAATCTTGTGTGTTCTTATTGACAGTACACATTATTGATAAATCCTTTGTCCTGTCAATAAGAAGATAAAGGATTTATCAATACTGTATACTGTCAATAAGAACACACAAGATTTAACAATACTGTGTCCTGTCAATAAGAAGATAAAAGATTTATCAATACTGTATACTGTCAATAAGAAGACACAAGATTTATCGATACTGTGTACTGTCAAT
>NW_013932985.1:0-207 GCF_000517525.1 Limulus polyphemus | reverse complement strand
TCTATATTTGAAGACTCAATTCTTCCAAGTGTGGTCTTTATTCTATACTTGAAGACTTCGTTCTTCCAAGTGTGGTCTTTATTCTATATTTGAAGACTTAATTCTTCCAAGTGTGGTCTTTATTCTATATTTGAAGACTTCATTCTTCCAAGTCTGGTCTTTATTCTATACACTTGAAGACTTCGTTCTTCCAAAAGTGTGGTCTTT
>NW_013932984.1:0-265 GCF_000517525.1 Limulus polyphemus | reverse complement strand
CCAAAAATGTATTAGTTATATTAGTATTGTTTTCACGCAGCCAATACGCTCTTACAGCAACAGTTAACTATAAACCAAAAATGTATTAGTTATATTAATATTGTTTTCATAACTTTTTTTTTCGGATTGGGCGTGACCTTGTGATTAATGTGACGGATTGTGGATCAGATTTCGATACTCATGGTGAGCAGAGCACAGATAGCCCATTGTGCAGCTTTGTGTTTAATTACAAACAAACAAACAAATTCATAACACTGTTAAATTT
>NW_013932983.1:0-204 GCF_000517525.1 Limulus polyphemus | reverse complement strand
ATTGCTATAATGTGTTTTATCGTTGGGGGAATATTTGGTAAAAATAATTTGAATTCCTGTTGACGTAACGATAACAAATTAATTTATACCTTTAATAACGTTTGCTATATTCACAGTAGGACTAATTTCACGAACAACGTTTGAACAGGAACTCTGAAATTAATGTTCTACTAATGTATCTATAAATTCAGTTGAAGAAGGTTT
>NW_013932982.1:0-263 GCF_000517525.1 Limulus polyphemus | reverse complement strand
ATCAGAAGAGGAAAATTTGCTAGGATACCCAGGGTAAGTGCAATATAACATTATTTAACACAAGCATAATACAGCTATTGAGACATCAGAAGGTGAAAATTTGCTAGGGTACCCAGAGTAAGTGCAATATAACACTATTCAACACAATCATAATACAGCGTATGAGACGTCAGAAGAGGAAAATTTGCTAGGGTACCCAGGGTAAGTGCAATATAACATTATTTAACACAATCATAATACAGCTATTGAGACATCAGAAGAGG
>NW_013932981.1:0-543 GCF_000517525.1 Limulus polyphemus | reverse complement strand
TGAGTTACACCTAGGTATTCGTGGAGTTATAGTACCAAATAACGCTAAAGATGAGTATGTTGGTTACAAGTTCGGAAACTATAGTTACACTTAGGTGTTCGTGGAGTTGTTGTACCAAATAACGCTAAAGATGCGTATGGTGGTTACAAATTCGGTAACTAGAGTTACAAAACACCTAGGGAATTTATAACCACTATACTCATCTTTAGCGTTACTTGGAACAACTACTCCATGAACACCTAGGTGTAACTCTAGATACAGAATTTATAACCACTATACTCATCGTTAGCCTTACTTGGTACAACTACTCCATTTAGGTGTAGCTCTAATTACCTTTGGTACAACAACTACACGAACACCTAGGTGTAACTCTAGTTTCCGAATTTGTAACCAACATACTCATCTTTAGCCTTTAACGCTAACGATGAGTATATTGGTTATAAATTCGGTAACTAGAGTTACACCTAGGTGTTCGCGGAGTTGTTGTACCAAATAACGCTAATGATGAGTACGTTGGTTACAAATTCGGTAACTGGAGTTACA
>NW_013932980.1:0-240 GCF_000517525.1 Limulus polyphemus | reverse complement strand
TTGTGTAGGACAAGATTAGATTTCTCAGTTAATCATGTAGCATTACATGGTCACAATCTTGTCCTACACAAACATTTCTCAGTTAATCATGTATCACTGGATGGTCACTTGTGTAGAATAAAATTAGATTTCTCAGTTAATCATGTAGCATTACATGGTCACTTGTGTAGGACAAGATTAGATTTCTCAGTTGATCATGTATCACTGGATGGTCACTTGTGTAGGACAAGACTAGATTTC
>NW_013932979.1:0-200 GCF_000517525.1 Limulus polyphemus | reverse complement strand
TTACCTAGACTGGTAGGTTTAATCATATATCTCTGTCAGTCAAACTTAGTGCTAGATAATAAGTTACCTGGACTGGTAGGTTTAATCATATGTCTCTGTCAGTCAAAACTTAGTGCTCGATAATAAGTTACCTAGACTGGTAGGTTTAATCATATGTCTCTGTCATCAAAACTTAGTTCTCAATAATAAGTTACCTTGAC
>NW_013932978.1:0-1246 GCF_000517525.1 Limulus polyphemus | reverse complement strand
ACATTACAGTTTTGTCATTATAACAGATACAGTCTTCTGATTATTACATTACGGTTTTGTCATTATAACAGATAATAGTCTTCTGATTATTTTATTACGGTTTGTTCATTATAACAGATACAGTCTTCTGATTATTACATTACGGTTTTAATGTAATAATCAGAAGACTGTATCTGTTAGAATGACAAAACTGTAATGTAATAATCAGAAGACTGTATCTGTTATAATGACAAAACCGTAATGTAATAATCAGAAGACTGTATCTGTTAGAATGACAAAACCGTAATGAAGACTGTATCTGTTCTGATTATTACATTACAGTTTTGTCATTATAACAGATACTGTCTTCTGACTGTAATGTAATAAAATAATCAGAAGACTGTATCTGTTATAATGACAGAAAGTTTTGTCATTATAACAGATACAGTCTTCTGATTATTACATTACGGTTTTGTCATTATAACAGATACAGTCTTTGTAATGCAATAATCAGAAGACTGTATCTGTTATAATGACAAAACTGTTATACAATAATCAGAGGATTGTATCTGTTATAATGACAAAACGGTAATGTAATAACCGTAATGTAATTATCAGAAGACTGTATCTGTTATAATGACAAAACTGTAATGTAATAATCAGAAGACTAATAATCAGAAGACTGTATCTGTTATAATGACAGAAACATTACGGCTTTGTCATTATAACAGATACAGTCTTCTGATTATTACATTACGGTTTTGTCATTATAACATACACAGTCTTCTGATTATTGCATTACAGTTTTGTCTTTATAACAGATACACTCTTCTGATTATTACATTACAGTTTTGTCATTATAACAGATACAGTCTTCTGATTATTATAATGACAAAACCGTAATGTTATAATCAGAAGACTGTATCTGTTATAATGACAAAACTGTAATGTAATAATCAGAGGATTGTATCTGTTATAATGACAAAACCGACTGTATCTGTTAATGTAATAATCAGAAGACAAAACTGTGTATCTGTTATAATGAATGACAAAACCGTAATGTAATAATTAGAAGACTGTATCTGCTATAATGACAAAACCGTAATGTAATAATCAGAAGACTGTATCTGTTATAATGACAAAATTGTAATGTAGTAATCAGAGGACTATATCTGTTATAATGACAAAACTGTAATGTAATAATCAGAGGATTATATAGTCTTCTGATTATTTTATTACGGTTTGTCATTATAACAGATACAGTCTT
>NW_013932977.1:0-250 GCF_000517525.1 Limulus polyphemus | reverse complement strand
TTAACTTCTTATTGACAGTACACAGTATTGTTAAATCTTGTGTCTTCTTATTGACAGTACACAGTTTCTTAAATCTTGTGTCCAATACTGTGTACTGTCAATAAGAAGACACAAGATTTAACGATACTGTGTACTATCAATAACAAGCCATAAGATTTAACGATACTGTGTACTATAAATAACAGGCCACAAGATTTAACGAAACTGTGTACTGTCAATAAGAAGACACAAGATTTAACGATACTGTGTA
>NW_013932976.1:0-323 GCF_000517525.1 Limulus polyphemus | reverse complement strand
TACCGTTTATCTTGGTTTACTGCGTTTTATTGAATTTGTGACGTTAGGGTGCTCTAATTTTTATTTCAACTTCTATCTTTTGTTTGAACACTTATTGTGTGTAAAGTGAAGATATGACTCATAAAACGACTATTTTTCGGTTTATTTAACGTAACATAACTTCACTTTACACACAATAAGTGTGTTTCAATCACAAATGTCACCACGTTATGGGCAGGTATTGATCAACTGAGTTTACCATGAACGTGGCACTGTCTTTCAATCACATTATATAACCACATGATTGTCAAGTATATACTCTGTTAATGCTTTCCAATCTTAAG
>NW_013932975.1:0-213 GCF_000517525.1 Limulus polyphemus | reverse complement strand
TGGAAGTGTAACGAGATGGCAGTATCTGATCACCTGGTAAGTGTAACGAGATGGCAGTATCTGATCACCTGGTAAGTGTAACGAGATGGCAGTATCTAATCACCTGGTAAGTGTAACGAGATGGCAGTATCTGATCACTTGGTAAGTGTAACGAGATGGCAGTATCTGATCACCCAGTTAGTGTAACGAGATGGCAGTATCTGATCACCCGGC
>NW_013932974.1:0-229 GCF_000517525.1 Limulus polyphemus | reverse complement strand
TAGAAGTCAAGAGGAAATGGCACTAAGATGAAAATAGAAGTCAAGAGGAAATGGCACTAAGATTAAAACGATTTTTATTACTTTATTTATCCAGATAAACTGTAATTCACTGAAAACTATTTAACATTTATAGCACATTTTGCTGATTTTTTTCTCCCTCATTCCCAAAAATAACATTTAAAAACTTAAATTCATATATTTACCAAGAGCGTTTTTCATTAATTTCCCT
>NW_013932973.1:0-291 GCF_000517525.1 Limulus polyphemus | reverse complement strand
AACAATCTCCTGTAGAAGTGTTTATTCTGATAGAGACTCATCATCTTAAACAATCTTCTGTAGAAGTGTTTATTCTGTAAGATGATGAGTCTCTATGACAATCTCCAGTAGAAGTGTTTATTCTATAAGATGATGAGTCTCTATAACAATCTTCTGTAGAAGTGTTTATTTTGTAAGATGATGAGTCTCTATGACAATCTCCTGTAGAAGTGTTTATTCTGTAAGATGATGAGTCTCTATAACAATCTCCTATAGAAGTGTTTATTCTGTAAGATGATGAGTCTCTATAAC
>NW_013932972.1:0-232 GCF_000517525.1 Limulus polyphemus | reverse complement strand
TTTGTTCAACATGCGATACATCAGGGGTACAATCTATTAGTATACTGAAACTATAGATGTTTGTTCGACATGCGATACATCAGGGGTACAATCTATTAGTATACTGAAACTATAGCTGTTTGTTCAACATGCGATACATCAGGGGTACAATCTATTAGCATACTGAAACTTTTGTTCAACATGCGATAACATCAGGGGTACAATCTATTAGTTTACTGAAACTTATAGATGT
>NW_013932971.1:0-211 GCF_000517525.1 Limulus polyphemus | reverse complement strand
TATGTATTAGACCGAGGTTATCTGTTACACTGGCCATTCACACATATTTGTTGTATTTAGGTATATATATATGTATTAGACCGAGTTATCTGTTACACTGGAATATGTGTGAATGGTGTTGTATTTAGGTATATATATGTATTAGACAGAGTTATCTGTTACACGTGGAATATGTGTAGAACGGTGTTGTATTTAGGTATATATATGTATT